>NC_056628.2:60548770-60848770 GCF_002870075.4 Lactuca sativa
TTTATTCTGAGAAGAAAATATTATTTTAATTAATTGTTTATGCTATTCAAGATTAACCGGAAGAAAACACAGAAAATATTCTACTTCCATGAATCTACCGAAAGAAAGAAAGAAAGGGAAAATGTCTCAACAAAGTTTTTAAATCGTTCAAAAAGTTTCAATTAAGTTTTGTTTGTTCAAAAAACTCCAATAAATTTAATATTCTATCTAAAAAAGTTCAACTAAGTTATATTTTTGTTTAATTTTATGAAAATCAAAGAAGAAAAACATATGACCTGGCTTATTACTATATCGGGAAAATGACTTGTAAGACCAACGGCGTTTCCAAACCCTTCAAAAAACCTCATTCATGTTTTGTCTGTTTAAAAAACCCAAAGAATTTAACATTTTGAACAGACAAAACATGTTTGGGGTTTTTTTGATTCGTTTGGAAACTTCGTTGGGTTTTTTTAAACAAAATGTTAAGTTCGTTCGGATTTTATGAACATATAAAACTTGATTGAAGTTTTTTGAACAATTTGAAAACTTCATTGGACTTGTAATTTATTTTCCCAAAGAAAGAAATAAAGAAGAGAGAACAATTATCACCGTTTTTCAAATTTACCACTGTTTTTCATCTTTTAATTTAACCAGTTACCCGACGAACTTCAAAAAATAAGTATATGGTTAAAATATGTTAGATTTACGATTTGTTTATGTTTTTTTAGTTTTCTTCATATAAGTAAATTTTATAAATACGTGTTTTTAATGAAATTACCAGAAAACAATAATAAAATATTTTATGTAATGCGTCCGATCACAAATGACGACGGGTATCATATATTAATATCGTGGTAATATAATAAGATTTGTACCTATTATAAAAACATGTATAAAAAAATTACTTTGTAATGAAGTAAAGAAAATTAACATTGTGAGAACAAAAATTGTTGAATATGACGTTTGTTTATGTCATGTTGCAATAGAATTTTATATCATAAAGTTAATAAAAATGAGATGGCCTTAAAGTTCATAGGAAATGGACCTGAGACTAGGGAGTTACGACAATTTGAATAATTCGCAGATATGGCCCTTATTAGAAAAGGTTTGCAAGTTGGTCCTAAGCATGCAAGGAAGTCATGCGCGTGTTTGGTCGCGTACGCCTAGTTTAAGCTGGGGGTACGCCTAGCGTAACTGGCAGAGTGCCAAACCCTAATTTTTAGGGCTTGTGTACTATTTAAACATCCTTATAAGGTCAAGGTTCTCTCATTTCTCAACCCCCACTGATTTCTAGCCTCATTTTGGAAACCCTAACCTCTCATTGAGTGTTTGTGAGATCCAAGTGTGCATTTTGGTGTGCTTTTGCTTATTTTCAAGGAAAAGGTGTTTGGTGCTAGCTTGTGGTTCAAAGGAAGACTTATAGATCCAAACTTTTGGCTTCATTTCCAGCTCATTTAAGGTATCAAGTTCATACCTTGGCTTCTTGTTATGCTTTATGGTGTTAAGGCTAGATTTGTGCTTATTTTAGGGTCTTGAGTCCTCCTTGTGAGTTTGAGCCACTCCAAGAGTTAAGATTGATAGATCTTTCCCTTTTTGAGTTTATAAGTTCGTAAAAATGGTATCTTGATCCCTGCTTTTGGTCCATGCATGTTCTAGTTGGATTAATATGGGTCTTAATGGATTAGGATGGTTGTTGGGTCCCATTAAGACATGAAAATGCATAAAGGTGCCAACTTTATGCATTAAAAGCTTTATTTTAAGGTTCTATGAAGTTTGGGTGCAAAGTGCTTAAGTGGTTAAGTCATAAAGCATTTTTTGGAATAAGTCAGGTTACACCCCGTGTAACTGAACGTACACCCAGCGTACCAAGTTATTGGTCGTGATCTGGATTCGTCGAGTACGCCCCACATACAACGCTCGGTTAGGTTTTGAACTTGTTGTGTTTTTGGGCTTCGCATTTTAGGCCACTTCTTTGGACTTGTTGCTTTGGGCCTTTTGGACCATCTGAGATTAACTTTTTGGACTAAGGAAATTTTGGGCTTAGGATAAGGCCCATATGGGGGTTGGGCCCAATTTGGAAAATTAGGCCATTAGTGGGCCTTTGTGGATCTATTGGTTTTGGGCATTTTTGATTTACGGATTTGGGCCTCCGTTTTGGTTTAAGTTGGGTCAGGGTTAAAATGGTAATTTTACCCCAAGAATGGATTATGGGCCATAGATTGGAACCCAATTGCTAATTGGGTGTTATTTTGTACTGATAACTCGGGGAGTCATCAGGACAACAACTAGGGATTTCTTTCAGTGAGCTTCAGCATTCGAGGTGAGTATCCTCATTGTACTATGGGTCGAAGGCACCAATGTCGGCCTGTTTTGTTTATGTTTATTAGGAAGACCCGGGTGCCCTTGGAATATGTATGAATGGCCAGGAGGTGGCTCTTGGCAACCTGTATGCAAGACCAAAGTCTGAACTCTGATAGTTAATTAGTTATGTAGTTGTAGATTGTATGCTACTTGTCTTTGTGATGCTTGCATGGAAGACCAGGAGGTGGCTCCTAGCACTTGTCTGTAAGACCTAGGGTTTTGGACACCCTCCTGGAAAGAAAGTCCATGATACGGCTCGTGGCATAATGGCAAAACTATGGTTGACACATAACACTTCTCATTGTATGTTGATATGTATGGCTCGTATGTTATGTATGATATGTGGTATTTTGGGGAACTCACTAAGATTTGTGCTTACAATTTGTGGTTTATGGTTTAAGATACTTCCGATTCGTAAGGGAAGGGCCCGTCTTGATCGCATCGCATACACCCATGTTTTCCGTAATTCGAGATTTTAGGAATGAAATCTGATATTTTTTTTACTCTGGAATACCTTTAAATGTTTGAATAAAGATAAATGAATGTTTGACTACATATTAAAAATGAAAATTTTTACCCTATAGTTTTTTGGTTGCTACAATATATATATATATATATATATATATATATATATATATATATATATATATATATATATATATATATACAGGTTCATATGTTCTAATTATCTGTTCTATGGATGTAGGCATGATTGTGAACCAATCATTTTAAAAATCTGATTAAGGATATATTAGTAATCTTGAACACGTTTAATTATGGTAAATATTTAAAACATTTAATATCGTTAAATTTGGGGAGCCCTACAATAAAATCTCATTAACCCTAAACAAATTTTCATCTCATGGTCATCATTTTCACGCTGCCCCTAATGTAGAGAGAAGGAAAAAGGACCGAATTCCTATGGTTGGTGTGCTCGGTCAACATGATTGTCGCCGACGGAACTTGTCGCCACCGTGTGCGCTATGTACCAACAACCATGGAACCCCTTGCCTTCAATCGTCGGGGAAAAAAATTGAAAACTTTGGGAAGAACAAGCAAATCCCTAATTTACGAATTCCATTCAAGTAAAATAATTACATAGAGAAGCAAAAAGTGTAAGATCCACCTTTATCTACCTTCAATTTCCAACATGTTCTCACAAAATGAATCTTCATCATCAATTTCCACATCTTCAACATCCTTAATCTCAATTTCCTGACGAATCTTGTCCTTCCTATGAACCAATTTCTTAACAGACCGAGAAGAATTCCAAGAATTAACCTTCAGTGTCAAAGAACCAACTCCTTTGCAATGATGTTTATTCGGTTTTGGTGGAACACGATTCTCATTCTGTGTGTTTGAAGGAGTTTGCTTGACTAGCGGACGACTACGGAGTTGAATATAGGAACTATCACTAGGTGATGCAACGAAGGAAGATTTCTGAAGAGCTAGTGTTCTGGAACGAGTACGGACGCCGCTATGAGAAGGTATATCCACTATCGAAACCTTCCTGATAGTCTTTGAGTTCCTCTGTATGTACTTTCCCATCTCAGTTTCTACTCTCTAATTGCCCAACTAATTTTATGCCCTGAGATTCATCATTTGATTGCGAGAGGTTTGGGAAGATTGAAGGCATAAATTGTCCTGCAAATCTCATAACCCCTTTTGAGAAAACAAAAGTTCCTGCATACACCATAAGTGCAATGGTCCCTTGCATGAGGCTGCATGGTTTTCTTGGAAAGGAACTTCAGTTTCTGGTTGATATAAATGGCTATCATCACCCATACAAGAAGTGGATCGATAATTATTCATCTTAAGCTTTTCAGGTTTTTATTTTTCCTTTTCTTTCTGGTGTGGCACTTTATACGATTTGTTTCATTGGTATTTTTCTTGAAAATTCTAGGCAGCAGCATGCCAGATTGAGGAGTTGTCGGACAAGTTAAGTGTTTCTTTGACTGGTGAAGAGCTTGATATCATGCAAAACTTTACCATCAAGCAATGAACTTAAGATAGAGTTCTTTTTAGCCCAACCTCTTAATCAGCAAACTGTAGTTCCTTTATTACAGGGGCATAATCGTAAATATCATCATCGTGTTACCGTTTTCTTTGGTTTTGCTTTGACATGCATTGTATTTGATTCGTGTGCCATTTTGGATGAGATTACTATGGTTATAGCACCAAAGTCGTTAGATCAAATTCAACAAGAAAGTCAAAATGAAATTACATGGATGCCCTTAGCTGAATTGAAAAACACGTGGGAATGATTATCGAGGGACTACATAAAAGAATATGAACAGTGCAAGGAAAGTATATTAGTCTATCAAAAAGGTGAAGCATATACAACATTTATTGCTGAATGCTTTTATGCTTTTGTAGTGGTGTCTTTTGGCCAAATTGTGTATCCCAATTTAGTCAAATGCAAATCAAGAACCAGGTAAGCCATTTTTCGATTTTGCAGTGGGTGTTTTGCTAAGCCATTATTGGGTTCAATAGTTTGCTTATGAAATTATATTTGATTGGATTAATTCTCCTATCTATTGTGTAACATCCCCCTCTGGCACGTATCACAATATTGTCCGCTTTGGGCCACTCGACACGAGGACTTCCCAGGGGGTCACCCATCCTGGTACTACTCCCACCCGAGCACACTTAACTACAAAGTTTTTATGGAATCTGCTGCCCTCACGACTTTAAAACGCGTTGTGACAAGGAAGGTATCCATACCCCTTATAAGGAATGCTTAGTTCTTCTTCCCAGACGATGCGGGATCAAGTGTAATGCACGGGTCAATGTGTTCGACGGGGACGTCGAACCCTATAATGAGGGGTGAAGATGTGTAGATACCTTCCTTGTCACACCGCGTTTTAAAGCCGTGATGGCAGCAGATCCCATAAGAACTCTACAGTTAAGCGTGCTCGGGCAGGAGTAGTATCGGGATGGGTGACCCCCTGGGAAGTCCTAATATTGTGATACGTGCCAGTGGGAGATGTTACATTTTGGTTTAATTTCATGCTTTTTCTTTTTGAAAAATAACTTCGTTTTGTTGTAATTTTTTTTTGTGTGTGAAAAGGATTTCAAGCTAAATTTTATTATTTTGTTATCAATCAAGTTTTTTTTTACATTTTTTATTTTTTATCGTGGTGATGCTGCAAAATATTTTGCATATGATATCGGGTCATATGTTGCATGACAGGTGTTTGTTGAAATACCTGAAAAAGAATCTGACCATGTGGTATGTATTCTATCAGAATTACTGAAGTTCGTTTTAATACTTGTCATATAAAAACGTTCACACAGAATGTTATTCTTACATAATTCAATTACATGACAACTATTCTCATAGAATGCTTTATTTCATGGCAGTTATTCTTATAGAATGCATGAATGACACATGATGATCAAGGGCATGAAGGTTAGATGATGGTGTGTGTGATGGAGATGAACAATGATCACCAGTGAAAACACTATTCATTGTTATATTTGATAGAATAGTTTACAATAAAATGATAAGGCAATATCTAATACTAATATATTTTGGTAGAATATTCAGGTAGCATAATCATTAAATTGTGTTTATTTGTTGATAGTGAGTGTTTCATTATTACATAATAGTATGCAATTTTTTTAAGAATTTGATGAAAATTTTTAATTTGTATCAAAAAAATTGTTATTCTTCGAGAAGTTCATTCCATAAAAAATGTTGTTATTTTGTTTGAAGAATGATATTATCATTCTAACAAAATGTCATTATATTAGAATAAAATCGGGTATAATTAAAAATTACATAAGAATTAAAATTGAAGGTAATTAATTATCCCCAAAATTTTGAAAATTTTCTTTTTTAAATTTATCTCAATTGACTAAAATACTCTTATAGTGAAATTAGATGGTATTTTTTATTTATTTTTAATTCCATAATATTTATTAATCATTTTCTTAAAATTACTAAAATGATTGGTCGACAATCAACTCTACATCCATACAATAAATAGTTAGAATACAATGACTAACCATATATATATATATATATATATATATATATATATATATATATATATATATATATATATATATATATATATATATATATATGGTACAGTTCCGGTGATTACTCTTTTTTCGGTAAGGATACCTTAAAAAATACAAATTATAAAATCGAGCATAATACTATATTTGAGTGAAAAAAAATTGGAATTTTTTTATCATTAAAATTGTATCATGGATCATAAAAAATGATCTATGCTTCAATTTTAATGATTCAAAAAAAATTCAATTTTTTTTCTCTTCAATATAATAGTATGCTCGATTTTATGAATTGTAATCTTTTTTTAATTTTTTAAATTTTTTTAAGGTGTTCTTATCGAAAAAAAACTCTTCACATGATTCTGAATATATATATATATATATATATATATATATATATATATATATATATATATATATATATATATATATATATATATATATATATATAACCACCCCAAAAACTTTTTTTGGCTCTGATACCATTGTAGTGTTTGTTATTAATTGAGTTTTCTTTATATATAGATAGTTCATACTTATATAATTTTTTTTTAAATATTATTTTTAGAAAACAAATAGTTTTGTTTTTAAATAACGTATCTGTTTGTAACGAATTTTAATACTTGCTCTTATGAGCCATCTAGCATCATGAATATGATTATTGTTTAAAATTATACCTAGATTAGTAGGTTTATAAGAATCTTTAAGATTTTGCTCAAAGTTATTTATGGATTCTTGGATTTGCTGTATTTTTAAAAGAATATTTCTATTAGGAATACAATTCATCAAGATTTTGTTAGACATAATTAAATGATTTAAGCATGAATTTGATTAATTTGATTATTAAAAACGAGCACTATTTTAACAAAAATTTCAAATCTTGTAGAATTAATAGTTAGAATAACTCGAAATGAAATTATCATGGAGAAATAAAAACAATACAACGATAAAATATTTTAGATAGTACCTTCTTGAATTAAGCTTGAATTACAGTCAATACATACTTCTGGAGAAAGAATTATTTGAAAATCTAAAGACTTTGAACATCTAGTAGTAGAAAGAGAGACTCTTGGAGATTTTTTAGACATGAGATGAACATTTTTTAGAGAATGAATATTTTCTTGTGTCCTCTTCAACTAAAACATAGTCTCTTTTTATAATCATCTTGGAGTCTTGAAATCTTCTAATGATATTTGCCGTAAGGACTCATGGCCAATCAATAGAAATAATTACTTATAAGTGGTTGTCCTTGAAAGTGGTTGGCATTCATCTTTTGAAGCAATTGTCGTTTGTAATCAATGATCATATTCTTTTGATAAAGCAAGCCATCATAGAGCATCTTCTAAAGTTTTTTGTCTTCATATCATCATTGATGATAGATTTGATAATAAATTTGATAATAATTGTTTATACTCATCATAAATACATAAATACATACACAGTATTTACGCATCTGTATTTGAAAATAAAATTTTGATAATAGAAGAATTGAAATACCCAACATTTAAGGTATTACATCAAATTTAAGGATAATGATTTCTTATTCTTCATAAGGATCATCAAAAGGGTCTTGAGCGTCTTCAAAATTCTTTATAGATTTTGGAGATTCGTCAGAAACCGATGGAGTTTGGCGAATTTCTTGAAGTAATTTTTGAAGTTCTTCAGGGGAAGAGGTAGCAGCATCTTTAATTCTTGCAATTAGATCCACATCACTTTTGGGAAGACTGTTGATAAAAGTGGCTTCAACCTCTGGTTTTTGAATATATATTTCTTGATAATGTTTAATTACTGCTTGTTCACTGGCTTGAGAAATCTTCATTTTATCCCACCATTTTGAGCAAAATTGGCGATTAAGCCAGGGAGGAGAGGAATCCTTTGCCTCTTGATAATGAAAAGTCCAAGACATTATCCATGGAACTTTAAATATCATGGTGAATTGTAGCATATATTCAAATTCTGGAATTTGTTGAATAAACAATTCCTTAAATTTGAGATATCCAACATAAATTTCTTTTGGTAAACAATTTGGAAGAATTCCCATATATTTGTACCAATTGATAAACCATCTTGGATATTCACAATTGAAGTTTAAATCAAAGAAGATAAACCATGAATGTGAATAATTCTGAATAAAGAATGCCTTAGTCCAAGCATCTTGATAATCATAGTAAGAAAATCTTGGATAAGCAGGATAACTTATAAGAGGTTTTTCAGAGTGAAGGTTTGGAACCCAACTTTCTGGATAAATGATTTTGATAATATGAGCTTTGCTAAAATCAATGTTTCCCTCTTTTGAATTAGAACGATGAAAAAAATTGACTGAACCAGATTCTTGCAGAATAGCTTGATAATATTCTCGGGTTTTATATGAATCAACATAAAAGGTTTTCCCTTGACCAAAGAGATGGTTTGTGAGAATATGAAACCTTGATGTAACTTATGGATTTGAAAATCTTCAAGAATTTGAACTCTTAGGAAATTTGGATTAAGAACATAAGAAGTTTTTGTAGAAAGGCTAGGAGTAACAGATTTTTGAGTTTGAGGAGTGATAGGTTTTGCAAAAGAGCTTATTGTGTCGGTTGAAGTAACTTTTGGAGTAACAAATTTTGACTGAAGGATATTAGAATAAAGTTGTGAATTCTTAGAAGTAGGAGTTAAAGGAGAAAAACGATTTTGATTTTGAAATGGAACAAGCTTTTGAGAGACTGGAACAAGATTTTGAGAGACTGGCTTCTTGTCAACATGTTTGGAAGAGGACGACGAACTCATTTTCCCTGCAAAAATTCTCGAGAAAGAAAGTCAGGAAGCGAATTATTTTATCCCTTTATAAATTCTATTTCGAAATCAAAGTTACCTAAGAGGGCTTGCCAACGAGCAAAAATTTGCTTGGAAATAATATTTTTCACATCTTTTTCTAAAATAGTTTTTGTAGATTGACAATCTATTCTTTATAAAAAAAACTTTCCATAAATAAATCATCTTCAAATTTCTTAATACGTAAAACAATGCTTAAAATTTCCTTTTTGACAGTTGAATAATTTTTCTGTGTATCATTCCATGCACCAGAGTAATATCGAACCAATTGTTCTTCAGTTGAGTTAACAAATTTTTGTTTTAAAATTCCTCCGAATCCAATATCACTAGCATCGGTTTCAACTATGATTTTGGTATCGGGATGAGGTAAATTTAAACATGGCAAAGTAGGGACCTTTTGTTTTATATATTCAATTATATATGTATGTTTTTGAGTCCATGGTTCAGGATTGTCTTTTAATCTATTATAAAGCGGTTTACATATGATCCCTAAATATTTGAAAATATTTTTGAATCATAAAGCTTTTTTAGCAAATTTCGTTTATTAGGAATAGGATAACAAGTCCATTCTAAAACTTTGTTTAAAGGTTTATAATTGATAACTAATCTTGGTGATCCTCTTTCTAATTCTACGACATTCATAACATAAAATGTTGAACAAGACCACGGTGATTTAGAATGTCTTATGAGTTTTTTATTTATTAAATCTTGAATTTCATTTTTACAATGACTTTCTAATTCATTATTTATGTGAATGACTCTAGATTTTGAAGGAATATCCTTTTCATTAAAAAAATTTATATATGGTAGTTTTACAATATGTTGTTTTCTATTCCAAAAGGCATTAGGAATATTAGAACAAACATTTTTTTTTTCAAAGTTTAATTTTAAACCTGTTATTTTATTTTGAATATTCTTATCATTTAATTAATTAGTTATTCGAACATTATTTATTTCGTTAATAAGATATTTGACTTGTTGCGTTTTATAATTAAGGACATTAATCGTTGAATATAGAGGGGGTTCACGAAATGTAAATATAATTTCTTTTCCAAAAACATTGGTTCTTATACCATCATCATGAACCATAAAAGGATATAGTTTTGTAATGAAAGGCGTTCCTAGAATTAAAGGAAAAGAGAGATCTTTTACTAAAACTATGTGAGTTTTATAGTAGTAATCTTGGTCATCACAAATATGAACATCGGAAACTTTATAATTTATAATTAATTTTGTATCTCCGGCACCAGTAAGTCTAGATGTAGTTTTTTCATAGAATTGTGTAAGAAAAATTCCTTCTTAAATACAATTCATATCGGCACCACTATCAATTAAAACAGTTAGGTTGATTTTAAAATTATCCTTGACAAAAGTAATTTGAGTGTTCCATTTTTGAGAAACTTGATTATTTATAATTTTACCAATAGTTACATTTTCAATTTTATTTTCTTCTTCGTTATTAATTTCTATATTTTTGTTTTTAATAGTAGAAGGTTTTTCTTTTTCTAAAATTAAAATTTTATTTTTATTTCTTTTATTTCTTGTTTTACTATTTTTAATTCTTCTTGAAGTTCTTGCATAGAAATTGGCTTTGCTTCAGTAAATCTTTCATATATATTTTTTAAATTAAAATTTTCATTATTATCAGGAGTTATGTTACTAGTTTTATTAAGCAGCTGTTTTATTAATAATTCTTGGATATTTTTATCTTTTATAGAATCAAGAGAGTTTAAAAGATCTTTATCATCTTGTGAAAGAACATTAATGGAACTACTAGTAATTACATTGATTAAATTATTACAGTGACATTTACCAATACACTCGCAAATATCTAAATCTTCTGAACTTGAAGTAGTATTTTCGAGAATATTTAAATCATTTGTTTGAAAATCAGAAATACTTTCATCGGAATCTGAATCAGTATTTAAAATAATTTTTCTTATTTGTTCTTTCAAATCTTCAGAGACATTTAACTCATTTATTTTTGTCTTAGCATAACAATTATTAGTTGTATGACCATTACGCCCACAATTATGACAAATAATAATATCTTTTAATTTTCTTTTAGATTTTTATAATTTGGTTTATAAGGTTTTTTAGATTTCGAAGCGTAATCTTTTTCCTGAAATATTTTGAAGATATTTTCTTATATACTTTAGATTTTGAAGTAGACGGACCATTCAAGGGCTGATAATCATATTGTTGGCAAAATTTTCCCAATTCATTTTTACTATTAATTCTATCTTTTTTGAGTTTTTCTTTAAACCTAAGATCAGCACAACCTGCTAATCCTTCTTTATTAATATAGTTTATTAAATCTCCATAAGTTAAATTTTGATAAGGGATGATATTATTAAAATTTTCTCTTAATTTTTGTCTAACTCTTTCTGCAATGAGTTTTGGGAGGCCAGCAATAAAACGTTCTTTCCAATAAGACTCTTTACAACCAGGTCTCGAAAAAACTTTAACAAGATAATTATCTTTATACCATCTAAAATCAGTAAGTTTTCTGCAATGTAAATTCATTAAAATTTCTGAAGTTTTTTCTTGAAAAGTAGTAGGATCTCCTACAAAGTTTTTGATAATAGCAAAAATTAACGTGTTAACCATATCATCTTTAAACGTTTGTATTTGTTGATTATTTTCTTGTTTTATAATAGTTTTCTTTGCAGATAAAATATAATCCTTTTCTTCTTGTGAAATATAGAAATCCCACCAGCCTTTAAGACTGCCAGTAAAACCAGAAGTAATAATGTTAACAATTTGAAGTTGAGTATTATTATGAGCTTTATAAGCATTAACAGCCATAGTCATTTCTTGTACAATATTCATAATTTGATGTTCAGAATGACCATCAATATTCCATTCATAAACAGAATTACCATCATATTGAGAACGATCAAATTGAAAAGTTCATTCTTCAAGTTGAACATCTGGAAGAGATGGTCTATTCCAATAATTTCTTATGGTTGATTTTGGATTTTTTCCGAAAGTGCTTTGCTTTGATTGATGAATTTTATTAAGATTTGAAAAGTCATTAGTGAGTTGATTAATATCATCATTTGTATCAACAAATTGTTGAGCAAGAGCTTCAAAATTTGTTTCACTATTAATATCACTATTTTCAGATTCGTCATTTGTAAGAGTATTAATATTGTTAGTGTTTGAGATATGAAGTTTTGAAAGTCTTTTTTCTAATTTGTTAATTAAATATGTATTTCCTAGATTAAAATTATCATCGATTTGGCAAGGAACAAAAATTAAATTACTAGTGCTTGCCATATCTTGCTTATTAATGTTTTTATCTTTGAAATTTTTTTCTTCAATTTTAACTAAATGCTCGGTAATACTGGATAAGGTTTCATTTGCATAATTATTTTGGTAAATAGTTTTTTGAAGACCCTTTTCAGTAGTTAATTGATGTAGGGCTTGAACTAAAGGAGTTGCAATAAACATATCATTAATAATAATTTCTCTTTTTGGTGGAAAATTAGCAATAATTTCTTTATTAGAAATAATATCTTTATATTTTTTTTTCTCTAAAATGGGAGTGATAGAATCATTTTTAAATAGGTAATTTATTTTATGTTTAGGGGCATAAATTAATTCAAACCATTGAAAAAAAGGAGAATGAATTTTATTTGATAAAACATAATCTTTCCAAAGGCCTAAATGAAGAAATCTTAAGTAGTATGAAAAATTTTCTTCGTGCCAAGCTCTTTTTTTATTGTTATAATCTTTATAATACTCAATATCTTTTAAGTAATCAAAATCAACTTGATATTCTAAATTCAATAAATTCATTTTAACAAGTTGTTTTTGTTAGGATTGAAGAAATATGTTTTATTGATTCTAAATTATGACTTCTTGATTTTTCGTATTTTTTTATTCCTATCTTTAGCCTAAAAATTTTTTCTATCTGTTTATTATATTTATTAGTATATGGAGGTATTTTGTATAAATTATAATTTTCATGAGTTCTAGTTTCTTCTAAATGTTGAATGATTTTGCATATATTAGAATTTATCTTCCAATGCCTTTTTAACATATTAGCCCAAAGCTTATTATTTTGTGAACAATTAATTTGTACTTTAGAACTCATAATTGTTGTTTAAAATTTTGAAGTTCATCAATAAAATCTGATTTAGTAGGACTAGGAAAACTATTTTCACTATTTTGATCATCTTGATATAATGGTTTGGGAATAGAATTAGTATAGTCAATAATTTTTAGTTTTAAAGATCTCGACTTTAATAACGAAGATTTTGAAGAGCCTGTTTTTGGGATAAAAGAAGTTGATAATCTGGATGATGAAATATTTAAGGAAGAAAAATTTATATCTACAGAACCATCATTATATTCAATAATATTTGAGATTTGTTTTGAAGAGTCTAGTGGTTTTGGATTGATAACATTTTGTAAGTTTCAATTACATGATTGAGTTATATCATACCATTTTAATCTTTTTGGTGTGTGAACTTTGGTATGGTTAGTATTTGCTTCAAAAATAATTGTTTCATTTTTAGGACTTGATAAACGTGTTTTCAGTTCAAGTGTAGTTGTCATAGTTTTGTAACAAACACGACAAGTTATTGCTAAAGGCTTTGTATCATCTTTAAATTCTAAATTTTTTGTTTCTATAGTTAACTCCAAAGTATCTAAAATATTTTTATCAAATAATCCTACAGAAAAATTTGGATAACAATTGAAATAAATAGGTCCGTTAGCAATATTTGTTTCAGCCATAGCTAAAATAAAATTTTGAAAATCTTTATGTCTCTTGTCTCTTAAGATAAGGAGAAAAGGGACATCTATTCTAATTCTAAATAGAGGTTTGATAGCAATTTGGACTAAACCGACATTGAAAATTTTATATTTCGTTCTATGCTCTAGAATAGATTGTAATGATAACAAATGTAAATTTTGTTGGTTTTGATCAATAGACAAAGTTTGTTGTGTCATTTTAATAGAATAACTTTGAAAATAATCAAAAGTTCCTATTCTATATATTGTATTGACATTAGTTTTAGGTATTGTCCAATTATTCAAACTTTGTTCTATGTTATTAACGGTTTCTTCAATAGATATTATTTGATTATCATCATAATCTTGTTCATTGTTGATATTTTTACCAGGAATATATTTTTTTGGATAGTATGTCTGAAAATTTACTCATATTTAATTAATTTTGCTTTAAAATTCTATAAGAAAACTTACTTGTTTTAATAATGGTGAACAGAGGGGATTCGTCCCGACGATAATTGTGGTCTGGCACCGCGACTTACGTCCTTATCTGCGTGTTTTACGCTAATCCAATCAATCACTGGTCTTGTCTCTGAATCATGCTTATTAAAACTTATAAATTTCTTATAGAATACTAAACCAAAATTAAATAAATTTGAAATAAATATACCATGTATTACCATCCCAAAAACTTTTCTTGGCTCTGATACCATTTTAGTGTTTGTTATTAATTGAGTTTTCTTTATATATATTATCTTATAATTAAATAAAATATTTGTATTTAAATATTGTTTGTAACTAGATTTTAAAAAACCTATTTATACGGTCAAGTTAAACCGTCTATTAAGTTAAACAATCTATTTATAAGGTCAAGTTAAACAACCTATTTCAAAAATCAATATCTTCAATTCCATGTTCACATACTCCCTATCTTCTGCTGTGTATATATAAATTATACAATCATTTATTATGCACCTTTATACACTTTTTGACTCTTGTTACCGTTTGATCATGTGTAGATGTCCTACCCGTATACTTTATAACATATATTATATGGTTTGGAAATCTGTATACTAAATACACATTGTTTGAACTTTCCATAACACAACTTTTGTTGTGGGTCGGAGGGTTTTTTTAAGAAAGTATGATGATTTAGTATGTCCAACGGTAAGTTGCCATTATTACTTTAATTAAAATCATATACTTTTCTTTGTTTATTCAAATTCTTATATTAGAAAAACCACATCAATATACATTTTGAGCGAATCATGGGAGACAATGCAATGATATCATTGCATCTACGTATTAAGAAATAAGAACTATACAATAACTTTATAATTGTTTTATCGAAGCATGTAATAATTCAATTTACTTTAAATTCAAAAATCAAGCACTAGATACATCGTATCCCATTCTGTTTTTGCAATTATTACACTAAAAACGTATATTATAATTCAAGTATTTTTATAATTTACAAAATAAATTAAGTATTTGATATTTTAAAAAATCAATTAATATTACGTTGTATTATACGAATAAAATAAATGACTTCTAGATATGAGTTACAAACTTATAAGATGAATCATATTTGTTAGTTTTTCTAATCATTTTTTAGTTGACTATAATGGACTGAACTATGAGCATGTTGACCAAGAAAATGAAGACCATGCCAATGAATTAGAATGTCATTAGGTAGAATATGAGGGCGTCTTAGCCTAAGGGTGGTGTTACGCTAATCGTCTGTCAGAGTTGTTGAAGAGTTGACAATGAAGGGGGCCACAACGGTTTAGAGATACAGTTGGTCAGGGCTAGTGCTGCTTCCCTGATGAGCCCATGGAATGGCGAAACGAGTTGACATGTGTAATCTGGAAGGGATGACTTTGAGATTTTATGGGGGACTTTCGAGCACCATACATGCAAGAAGAAATGTCGAACTCGGGTCTATGCGAAGTGGTATCAGAGTCGAACGATGAAGGGACATGTAGTTATAGTCGCACATTTATGCGGGGTCCGAAGAAGTGTGGGCTAGTTGGTGGGTTGCCACGAAGTCAAGGGTGACATGCATGCATGTAACATCCTAAAAATCACAACAAATTTTAACTTTTCAAAAATAACCCAAAACCATAATGTTTACAAAACCATTGTTTCAAAAGTGTATTTCGGTAATCAGAATATACCAAAATCCAAATGTTCCGCCTCCATGGAAGGAAGTATTGGATGTGGCCATATGTTGAGGATTCTTACTCGATAGGGTTTCAATATAGTGTTGTGGTGTGTGATTGTACTTTGCATCAAAAGAAATGTCATTTCAAAGGGACAAAAATTCATTTTCATTGCATAAGGACGTTCGACTTTTTGGTTGTGGGTGAGTGTCATGAATCGAATATCATGCGACAATGTTAACCAAGAAGATGAAGGCCATGTCACTAGATTAGTCTGTCATTTGGTCCTAAAGAGGGTGTCCTAGCCTAAGGGAATTGTTTTGTCAGTCGTTGTTATATACCCAAGTCACAGAAGTGCTTACAAAGAAGGGGACCCTAGCGGTCTAGAGATACAATTGGTCGGGGGGTAGTTTCGATTCGCTAATGAGCTCATTGTAGTGTGAAATCAGTTGGCATGAATCCTATGGAAGTACTGGTCTCTAGGTTTTATGGAAGACCTTGAGATGTCATGTGGATAAGAAGCACTTCGAACTTTAGTCTATAATAAGAAGGTACAAATTAAATCATTTTTATTAGTTTACGCTCTAACTCTTACCATAAAATTTATATTTTTATAAATAACTAGGATTTTACCTGTCGCATGTTGCAGCGGCAGTAATGGGTTTAGCTTGAGTTTCGATGATTATATTGATAAAAATTAGGCAAGGTTTCATCTTTTGGTAGATTAATATACAAGTTTGGTATAACTGAACAACTCTAGTTTATACTAAGGGTGAGCATTTGGACCTCTGAACCAGACCAAACCGGGAACCAGACCTGAACCTAGACCCAATTAGCCATAATAGGTCTAGTCCATGGTTCGCCAATTTCTTCCAAATCGGTCCAATCCAAGATCTAGTACGGTCTGGTTCGGTCTAGATGCTCACCACTAGCTTCCAAGAATTAGGAACCAGAACTGGACCTGGACCCAATAAGTCTCAACAGGACTGGTCTAAGGTCCACCAATTTTTGCCAAACCAGTTTGGTCCAAGAGCCAGTCCGATTTGGTCCAGATTCTCATCCCTAGTTATACCATCAAATGAAAATGTATTATAGATGATCGAACTAATAAGCACGAAAAAGTACACAAAAATTATGTCGAAATGTAAACTTTTTTAAGTTAACGCACGAAAGTTCAAATAATAAAAAAACGTACTATATGTGCTCGACTCATATGTAGGAAGTGTACATAAAAATAAGCACGAAAACATTAGAAAAATTACGTCGAAAGATAAAAAATTGAATTTATACCAATACGTATATAAAAAACAATTATTGATTGACAACCGAAAGTTCTAAATTTACAACGACAAGTTGACCACCTCAAATTTATACTGACTCATATATAAAATAAGCACGTTAAAATTTTGTTTTTTAAGTTAACGAACAGAAGGTACTAACGAAAATCAGATTATAGAAAGTTCAAATCTGAAGGGGTCAATGTGACAATTTACAAAGTTCAAAGCCTAAGGGGTCAAAGTAACATTTTAAAAAGTTAAAGGGTGCTAACTATCGTGGTGGATGAGTATTAATACGAAAGTTTATAAGGACGATAGGGTGAAGACGCATTTTACAAAGCTTAAAGCTAAAAGGGTCAAAATGACGTATCTTGAATTTTAAGAGTTATAAATTATAAAGTTTTTTGTATAAATCAATTATGCGTCAATATGCCATTAATACTTACCAAAAATTTAAAGACGTGAATGAGAGAACAAGATCTATGCGCGGACAAGGTTTGAAAACTCAAACCTGAAGTTAACACTTTTAAGATCAATGTCTGCTTCTAATAAGTTGGTTCAGTCAGGTCTGGTAAACCAGTCAAGACATGAAGATAAATAATCAAGAAAGTATTAAAGTAATAAATGAAGTAAGATTGAGTATAATCAATGCAAAGACAATTTAAAACAAGAAGAATGCTAAATATAGAAGTTTGACTTGCAAGATATATTGGATTGATGTGAAGAGAATACTTGCTATTCTTGGTTTTTAACAAATGAAACATTCACTCCTTAAATAGTGAAGGAGGAACATAGTACATACTTCTGACTTCTGACTTTTGCATACATTTATATAAAGACAAAAGACATTTAATGCTAGTACATACTTCTGACTTTTGACCATCTTCATCACGAAATCATCAGGAACTTTGGAACACTTTCACACCTTAGACACAAGTTGACCAATTAACCACTTCATTCACTATAAGAGTGTCATCCAGGATTTGACATCCTTTCACAAAACTTGTTTGCTAGATATTAATAATCAAATCAATCACATGATCAAGCCTATTAGCTAGTATATTATCAATAAATTCATATTGCAAACCAATTAGACTAACATGCCATAAATCTTTTATATAAATTATGTTATTATATCCAGAATCAAAATAATGAACGAAGAGTTGCAACTGATGTGTTTTAGGTAAAACAAGTAAACTAGAAAACAATTCCTAAGTTCACATGCAACCTACTTTGGATCTATGTTTTAACTATTGAACATACAACTTTGAATTGCAAAACAAGAACCCTAGAGGAGGAGGCTATTTTCGAAAATAGTAAACTAGGGTTAGGAGTTACATACCTTTCAATTGTTATAGCAAACAATTGATAATTCCCTTGATCTTGATCTTGATCTTCTTGGAAGCTTAGCACCACAAGTGTAATGCCTCTAATGGAATCACACCCAAACTAGCAAGAAGGAAAGTAGAAGAGAGACGGGAGAGGGAGTATGCAAAATCTCGGTCTTAGGGTTTCTTCAAAAGAAAGAGTGACCAAAATGTGAACCAGGAGGCTCCTTATATAGCTGAGGGATCTAGGGTTTAGGGAAAACCCTAGTTATCCTTTGCTTAGGGCCTAAACAACCCAAGGCGTTATCCAAGCCCCTATGGACGAAATTATTATGGTTTCCCCTAAAGATTTCGTCCACCCTCTTCCAAGGGGGTTTTAGAGCCTTCCACTCAACTATTAGATAATTGCAAACTAGTCCCTGCACCTTGTAATTAATTCTTTTAACCCCAAAATTAATTCTAATTAATTTCTGGTTAAATATTAATTAAACATAATGATTTATAATTAATATATTAATCTTTTAACATATTAACAAATTCATTTATATTAATTTATTAATCTTATAATAAATTAATTTCTCTTCTTTCATAATTTCCTTCTCTGGTTGCTAGGTTTGAGGGCAACCAAAAGGACCGTGCTGCTATCAATTCAAGTACATACCAATTATAGTTACGGGCTTAGACACCTAATCCAACAGTCTCCCACTTGGATAAGTCTGTAACTATAATTGCTAGTAAGCCTTCTAAATTTGACCAGCAAATTGTAGCTTCCAAAAAACTGCTGCCGAACTCTGACCCAGTCAGTTTCGTGTCCTAAGATAAGTGATCATATAATCCTTCGTTCTACTAGATATCTCTAGACATAAGACATGGAATACAATCAATCTCTTTGTCCAGAATCTATGTTTCCCGATTTCTGATTTGTGATGATATAGGACTTCTAATTGAACACATCAATTTAGTCCTGGCTGGGCCCAACACATAAGTCAACACCAAATCATCGAGGGGCCCACAGATATCGCTTTGCCCGTTAGGGCAAAAGGAACGAATAAACATTGACTCATATGCTTGTATCTTTTACTCATCAAACCATACATGATAATACGTTTTATAACACCAAGTTACTGATGCGTTTTCGTATCACCAATGCATAGCCGACTTGCAAATTACAACTCATATCTCTGTTTCAAGATCATAGATATTATTGTCTCAGTATTACTCGTGATGAATTCCATGAAGTAATACTCTAAGCGTGGGTTTATCTAATACTCAAATCTCACTCTCTGAGTACTCATGAACATTGCAGCAATTCTATTGCTATGTCTATCCTCAGACAATCTGCAATCCAGTTCATGACAGTCTTAATTCACTACTTACTTCCAAAAGTACGAGCGATTGTGGAGTTCGAATAATCTTATTATTCGGGAAGTAAAACATGCAAAAATGAAACACAATAATAAACAATTGACAAAGGTAGAACCCAAACTTATAAATAATACTTTATTATTTAATCACCAGAAGTCAATTACATTTATTTTGTTACAAGTTTCAAAACTAATCTAACTACTAAAACTAATATCATCTTTCAGTCCTATGCTCCGAGCATGCTGAATATGCTTAGCCCTTCTCAAACCCTTTGTGAGGGAATCTGCTGGGTTATCTTCAGATGACACCCTCTTCACTATAAGATGGCCTTCTTCTACTCTATGTCTGATGAAATGGTACTTTATGTCGATATGTCTGGTTTTACCATGATCTCTCGGTTCCTTTGTCAAGGCAACCGCTCCTTCATTATCGCAGAACAGTTCCATAGGCTCCTGGATGGTTGGAACAACTCCGAGATCCCCGATGAAGTTCCTCAACCAAGCTGCTTCTTTCGACGCTTCACTTGCTGCTATGTACTCTGATTAACAAGTAGAATCAGCCACCGTATCTTGCTTGGAACTCTTCCAAGTAACTGCTCCTCCGTTCAGTAAAAATACCAAGCCCGACTGAGAACGGAAGTTATCTCTATCCGTCTGAAAGTTGGCATCACTGTAACCATCTACTCTCAAAGTATCATTGCCACCAAGCACAAGGACCCAGTCCTTCGTCCTTCGCAAATACTTGAGTATATTCTTTACGGCTATCCACTGAGCTCTACCTAGGTTTCCCTGATAGCAACTGACCATGCTCAAAGCAAAGGCCACATCAGGGCGAGTACATATCATAGCATACATGATCGATCCGACAACGGAAGCATAAGGTACACGACTCATGTCATCTATTTCCTCATCTGTACTCGGGCATTGAGTCTTACTCAATTTGGTATTGCTCTGGATAGGTAGCTCTCCCTTCTTGGAATTTTCCATACTAAACCTCTTTAGTACCTTGTCCAAGTATGTGCTCTGACTAAGTCCAATTAGTCTCTTCTTTCTATCTCTCAATATTCTAATCCCAAGAATATAGGCGACTTCTCCAAGGTCTTTCATGGCAAAACACTTTCCAAGCCAAGACTTAACTTCATTCAGGGTTGGAACGTTGTTACCAATGAGTAATATGTCATCGACATATAACACTAGAAAAGTTACTATACTCCCACTAGCCTTGATATACACACAAAACTCATCTTCACTTTTAGAGAAACCAAACTCTTTGACTTTTTCATGGAAGCAAAGATTCCAGTTGTGAGATGCTTGTTTCAATCCATAAATGGATTTCTCAAGCTTGCACACTCTATTGGGAAACTTTGCATCAACAAAACCCTCTGGCTGACTCATGTAAACATCCTCAGCCAACTTCCTGTTAAGTAAGGCAGTCTTGACATCCATCTGCTAGATTTCATAGTCATGAAAGGCAGCTATGGCGAGCAATATCCTAATAGATTTAATCTTAGCTACTGGTGAAAAGGTTTCATCATAGTCAACTCTTGGGGTTTGAGTGAAATCTTTTGCAACCAGTCGAGCCTTGAATGTATGCATATTCCCATCCATGTCTGTCTTCTTCTTGAAGATCCATTTGCACCCAACTGTCTTACGACCTGGTGCACTATCAACCAAATTCCAAACTTGGTTGTCATACATGGACTTAATCTTGCTGTCCATTGCCTCTTTCCACTTGGAAGCCTCTGGGCCTGCCATTGCTTCCTTATAAGTGACTGGTTCATCTAAGTTTACCAGTGTTCTGTCACTTATGAATGTGTCACCATCTGAAGTAATATGAAAACCATACAACTCAGGTGGCACACTCACCCTAGTGGATCTTCGAAGAGGTAATGATTTATCAAACGGTTCAACAGGAACTGTTTCCTCTAGTTGAGTGCTAGTGTCATCTAAGGTTCCTTCATTGGTTGACTCTTGAATCTCTTCAAGGTCAATGGTACTCCCACTGTCCTCTTTGAATATGAGCTCTCTTTCTAGAAAGACTCCTCTTCGAGCTACAAACACCACGTTCTCACTAGGTCTGTAGAACAAATATGCAAAAGACTGCTTTGGGTAACTGATGTGCACAAAAGTACCCACTAATTTTAATATTTATAACCTAACAAACTTAGACTATCTATGCACTTATAGGCAGTGTACCTAGTCAGATTACAGTATAGCTTAGGTAAGTCGGGTGTCGATCACAGGGAACGGTGGATTAATTTAATATATTTGGTTATAGGTTACAGGTCACACGAAAATAATAAAGAAAATGGTTTAATAAATCTCAAACTAACAAATAACAACTCTCGATAAACTAACAGGGAAGCAAATCTCTTCAGGTACTTTGGTTTAGATAAATTACACCTTAAAAACATAGACAATTGCATACACAAATTCATTTATTCATGTTCACCGATTCCTAAAATGATTAGATTCGCGTTCACTATAACTAATCATTTAGCAAACAAGTCAATTTAAACAGTGATCAGTTGATTAAACTAACATGCTTCCTAGTGTTCAGTTCGTATCAAGCAAGACTTGTAAATATAGTTAATCGAATTACTAATTCAATTTAACCTCTTGTTGATGGTCATCAAACAAGGCTTACACATTAACTTACTTATTCCCAAGTTAATCCTAGTTTCACATTCGTTATTCCTAGACTTATAATCTCGATGGTCATCAAAATCATAAGAGACAAACAATCAAGCAGGTGCTCACACAACTCAATTCACTTAACAATTAACAGAAAATAATCATCATTAACACATAAGGATCTTTTAACAAGCTTGGCAAGATAAATTAAACATAAACAAACAATTTAATATAGCAATTAGTCTAATAATCAAAGCTTCATTCAATCATAAACACAAATTAAAAGGTTTTTACACCCAAATCAGAAACTAAATACAGAAAAGTACCACAATGGAATACTAAACATGGTCACGTTAACAATCCATATGATTACCGACATGTATCCGCTCTCCAACCCTTCCGATCTCCGATCCCATTAGCTTAACGGCCTTCCGGCCGCCTTCTAAACCCTCAAAACGGCTTAACAGAAGTTAAATATCGACTAAACTAAGTTGGAAGTCGATTTCCCCTCCTGGTTAGCTGAAAATCGACTTTTATAACCTTTGTAGCCGACTTACGTACGCTGGGCGTAAGTCGGATTACGCGGGGCGTACTAAGGATCATTACGCGATTGAACATATCCGAGGCCAACCAGTACGCGACGCGTACCCTTAAGTTACGCGGGGCGTACTTCGAATTTGGTCGTTACGATTAGCGTACAGGTGTGTTACGCGGGGCGTAACCGTCTAATCCAGCATTTTAATTTCTTTAAGCTTCTAAGTCCGGTTTTCGCTTCAGTCTTTTCTTTTGTGCTTTATCGCCAACGAATAGCTGCAAAACATAATTCAAAGCATTATGAGTACTTTTTAGTTCTAAAAGAGAATAAATAAGGCCAAAATATTAAGATAAAGTGCATAAAGTTATATATATATATATATATATATATATATATATATATACACACACACACATATCAGTAACCAATGAAAACACATTTCTCACTTCTAGCCGCTAGCTTGTCGTGAGTCTCTCGTCTTACGAAGCTTCACAAACCCAGACTTTAATATGTGCTAACGAGGGAAATTTCCTTGTCCACATTTCGTGAGGTGTTTTGGCAACCTTCTTTGTAGGGACAAGATTGAGGATGTGGGCGGCTGCCTCTAAGGAATACCCCCAGAAGTGAATAGGAAGCGTGACATGACTCATCATAAAACGAACCATGTCTAACAATGTTCGATTACGCCTCTCAGCTACACCATTTAACTGTGGTGTCGTAGGAAGAGTCAATTGTGAAACTATGCCACATTCTTTCAGATGGTCGTTGAACTCGATACTAAGATACTCCCCGCCTCTATCGGATCTAAGTATCTTTATCTTTCTGCCCAATTGATTTTCGACTTCATGCTTAAACTCTTTGAACTTTTCAAAGGTTTCTGACTTATGTTTGATCAAGTAGATGTAACCATATTTGCTATAATCGTCAGTGAAAGTCACATAGAATCGATTAGCATCCCTTGTGGTTGATCTGAAGGGCCCACACACATCTGTGTGTATGAGATCCAACAGACCTTCACCTCTTTCACAAGGCCCTGTGAATGGTGATTTTTTCATCTTTCCCAAAAGACAAGACTCACACATATCATCTGATTTTAGGTCAAATGATTCCAACACTCCATCCTTTTGGAGTTGGGCTATGCATTTCTTGTTAATGTGTCCAAGACGACAATGCCATAAGCATGCCTTGTCTACACTATTAGACAAGTCAATATTAAGTACATTATTTCCTAAGCTATCAACACAAGTCACTGTTTCATACACACCATCACAAGGTAAAGCTTCAAACATAAAAACACCATTCTTATAAACTGAAATTGAACCATTCTAATTATTAAAAGAATACTTAAAACCTTGTCTGAACAATGCATGAAATGAAATAATGTTTCTCGTCATCTCAGATGAATAGCAACAATTCAATAAGTCTAATCTAACATCATTATTAAGCAAAAGTTGATAAACTCCGATCTTGGTCACTGGTGAAGACTTCTTGTTTCCCATGATCAAGTTTATCCTTCCTTGCTCTATCTCCTCACTTTCCTTTAGCCCCTGCAAATCAGAACATATGTGAAAACCACATCCTGTATCAAGGACCCATGAACGAGAAGATAATGAGTTATTAGAAGAAATAGTGTAAATACCTGCTGAAGACGGCTTCACTTTGCCATATTTGATATCCTATAGATATTGAGGGCAGGTTCTCTTCCAATGCCCCTTTTGATTGCAATAAAAACAAACAGCTTCCTTCGGATCAGATACATGGGGAATGGAAGCATTGGGCTTGGCTTTTGGGCCACTGCTAGATGACCCAACTTGGACCTTTGCCTTCCAGTTTTGCTTAGGAGGACCTTTCCTCTTTTTCCCTTTTCCATGTCCAATAGCTAGAACAGGAGCACTTGCAGGAGTGGAGGCTATACTTTTACCCTTCATCCCTGCTTCAACAGTCTGCAACAAGTTGTGCAATTGGGCCAATGTCTGCTCAGTGTTGTTCAAATGGTAAGTTAATATAAACTGACCATAACAATCAGGCAACAAGTTCAAGACCATGTCAATGGCCAATTCCTCATCAAAATGAATGTTGAGCTTGACCAAACGCTCTATGTGGCGTTGCATCCTTTGCACATGAGACGCAACCGATTCCCCTTCTTTCATCTTGCAACCCATGAGTGACTTAACTACTTCAAACTTTTCTTGACGAGCTCGCTTATGGTACTTTTCCATAAGGTCCTTGTTCATCTCAAAAGGCCAGTAGTCCTCATAGTACCTCTGCAGTTTTGGGGACATGGTTGCGACCATGATGCATGCCACTTTAGTAGCATCATCATAGTGCTTCTTGTAGGCAGCATACTCTTCGGGAGTGGCTTTGGACTCATCAAGTTCTTTGAGCTCCTTTTCAAGGACATACTCTTTGTCCTCGAATCTAAGCGCCATATTGATGTTACGCATCCAATCGTTATAGTTAGAGCCATCCATAACGACTTTGGAGCAGATGTTTAGTAGAGAGAAGTTGTGGTTGGAGGATGATGAAGCAGAAGTGTTTCCAGGAGCAGACATCTGAAAAGAAAGATAGTTTTAGTTAGATTTCAAGAAACCTCAATATAATAACTCAAAGATATCATATCAAGGTTAGGACCCAACTATGACGATTTACAACTTAGAAACGGGATGCCGAGATCCAAGTTCAAATCTTATAAAGGTATGTGAATGACGATTCACCAATTCCACCATTAGATAAAATAAACGAAGTGAAATTCCTAATTCTTTTGAGATACATTAAAACTATTTAATGGCATGTTTTAATCTCGGATTATGCTCTACTATTTGTGACTGGGATACCGAGGATCACAAAGTAGATGTGAATAACCATGCAAACGTGCTTGGTAACCTTATTGTCTTTATCATTAACTATTGATGCGCCGGTAAACCACACACGCTCCATCAAAATGATAATTATAAGATACCCATTACTACTCTTTATTAGTGCCTTTTAGTGTGCCGGTTAACCACACACGCTCCACTAACGACCAATAAAACATAATGTGCAATTTCATGGATTAGCATACTTTTCACATTTTTCCTAAAGTAACTAGAGTTGGGATTTTTGAAAAATAATGTTCTAGTACTTTCTTTAATAGCATTATACTTTTAATGAGAAGTAGTTGTCCTATCAAATCCGTTCTGCTAACGACCCTCCACTAATCAAGGAAGCGGTGGGTGAGAGTGGACACCCATTCAACTACCATTTTATAGGCAGTTTCCTTATACCCCCTTATAGACTAGCTTTGTGAATGAAGCATACTAGCGATTTGACTGATCATATTCTTATACATATATAATATTTAACTTTTAATTATAATATATATATATATATATATATATATATATATATATATATATATATATATATATATATAACGTGTGTTTTAAAACATTTTAAAACTCCAAGGGTTTATATAAATTTTCGAAATTTAAACTATTAAATTTTAAATTTAAATAAACCAATTAATTAGATTTAATCTTTATCTATTAATTAACTTTTAATTAATTTATTAAACCTTGTAAGGATTATCTAATTAAATTAATCAATTAATTTAATCCTAATCCTTATCCCTCTAAATTTCGAAAAAATAGGGTAAAGGATAATTATCCAATTAATCTAATCAAGTAACAATTATCCAAAACACGAAACCCTAAAAAATCTAGCAATTTCAAAATTTACAAGGGAGGAGGCTAGGGTATTCAAAACCCTAACCCTAATTTCGATTAGGGTTCTTTGGAGGCTAGAGTTTTCGAAAACCCTTTGATCCACAACCCTAAAAATCGAAAAAAATGGCCTTTAGGGTTTAATAGCTATAAACCCTAATTTGCAATTCAACAATTATAGAAATTCAATTTAAAACAAACAATGGCTCTGACACCACTGATGTGTTTTAGGTAAAACAAATAAACTAGAAAACAATTCCTAAGTTCACATGCAACCTACTTTGGATCTATGTTTTAACTATTGAACATACAACTTTGAATTGTAAAACAAGAACCCTAGAGGAGGAGGCTTTTTTCGAAAATAGTAAACTAGGGTTAGGAGTTACATACCTTTCAATTGTTGGGTTTTGGTCATAAGACATCCTATGTGCTCATACAAACCCTAAAGCTTGGATCTAGGTTTCTCTATTGTACATACTTTGAATCCAAGACTTTGAACCCTAATTCTAGCATATGGAAATCGAAATTCACATGTAATTAGGTTTAAGAACATACCTTGATTGTTATATAGCAATAACAATCCAATTCCTCCTTGAATTGACCTTGGAAAGCTGAGAGTCACAAGTGTCACTCCTCTAATGGCTTACAAACACCATAAGCAAGTGGAGAAGGTATAAAGAGAGAGGAGGGAGGTTAGAATTCATCCTTAGGACCTCTTGGGAAGGGTTTTTCGAATTCCTAAGCCCTAGGGGGTTTATATAGGTGTAAAGATTAGGGTTTTAGTCCTTATCCTTATCTAGTTGCTTGTCCACCAAGAAACCATAAGATAAGTCCTAGAAATCCTTATCCTAGTCGAATTCTAAGGGATTTACACCTCAAATTCGTTCACCATATATATAAGATAATCCTTACCTTATTTTGTAACTATCACATAATTACAATTCAGCCCCTCTAGTTTAATTAATTACACTTGATCACAAAATTAATTCTTAATTAATTATTGACCAATATTAATTAAACAAATATGATTTCTCCTTTGATATATTATTCTTATAACATATTAATAAATCATAATAACCTCTCTCTCTATTTATTTCTCCAATCAAGTTGTTTTGGTGAAGGCAACCCAAAAGGACCATGCACCATCGGGTCAAGTACATACTAAAATAGTTATGGACTTAGACACTAATCCAACATCAATTGGTATTGCAGAAAATTGATAATTCCCTTGATCTTGATCTTGATCTTCTTGGAAGCTTAGCACCACAAGTGTAATGCCTCTAATAGAATCACACCCAAACTAGCAAGAAGGAAAGTAAAAGAGAGAGGGGAGAAGGAGTATGCAAAATATCGGCCTTAGGGTTTCTTCAAAAGAAAGAGTGACCAAAATGTGAACCAGGAGGCCCCTTATATAGCTGAGGGATCTAGGGTTTAGGAGAAACCCTAGTTATCCTTTGCTTAGGGCCTAAACAACCCAAGGGCCTTATCCAAGCCCCTATGGACAAAATTATTAGGGTTTCCCCTAAAGATTTCGTCCACCCTCTTCCAAGGGGGTTCTAGAGCCTTCCACTCAACTATTAGATAATTGCAAACTAGTCCCTGCACCTTGTAATTAATTCTTTTAACCCCAAAAATAACTCTAATTAATTTCTGGTTAAATATTAATTAAACATAATGATTTCTAATTAATATATTAATCTTTTAACATATTAAAAAATTCATTTATATTAATTTATTAATCTTATAATAAATTAATATATCTCCTTTCATAATTTCCTTGTCCGGTTGCTAGGTTTGAGGGCAACCCAAAAGGACTGTGTTGCTATCAATTCAAGTACATACCAATTATAGTTATGGGCTTAAACACCTAATCCAACAACAACCACTAGGAATATGCTCACTCAAGTAACAATCAACCACATATTAAGAAAGATTAAATTTCAGTACCTCCAAATAGCTCTTGAGAAAAGAGAAAGAAAGTCCATCCTGACCTGTGACTTTTTTTTTTACTTTTATAGGACTATTCTATCTCCTTGATTTCTTGCCCCAAGAAAGATGCCTCCAAACGTATATTTGGTATGGATTTAAAGTTAAAAACTGAGGAGTGGGGATTGTTAATAATTATGTTCACATGAAAAACAATTCTCATTAAACAATTGGTATATGTACACAATACAAACAGACCACAAAGGTCGCATACACAAAGCCCTAACATTAATGGGCTAACTAACAAGAATACAAATGTATATACAAAACATATATGCTAACATCCCCCTGCAGTTTTATCAAAAGAGAATTCCGAACGTTCAAACAGGTCTTGAAATCGTTGAAGAGTTGTGTCAGAAGGCCTTTGGTGAATATGTCAGCATACTGAACGGATGAGGTAATGTGAAAAACTCGAGCGCCGCCTCTAGAAACCGGATCACGAACTAAATGAATATCAATCTCGATGTGTTTCGTGCATTGGTACTAAACTAGGTTCGATGTCATGTATACATAGCTAATGTTATCGCAGTAGATAATAGTGGATTTAGTAGGCGAAAAACAAAGCTATCTAAGTAAATTTCAAACCCAACATCTCTCGGCAATGGTATTAGCAACGCTGCGACACTCTACCTCTGCACTAGACCGAGAAATGACCCCTTGGCGTTTAGACGACCAAGAGATGAGGTTGTCACCGAGAAAAATACAATATACAAAGGTGGAACAACGAGAGACTTGGCAGCCACCCTAGTTGGTATTAGAATATGCACAAAGATCTGACATATGTGATACATGAAGCTGAAGACTGTTGTCCAGAGTCCCACGGATGTAGCACAAAATACGTTTGAGAGCATGTAGGTTTGGCTCACGAGGTTCATGCATAAACAAACATATATGCTTCATTACAAAGGAAATGTCTAGACGAGTGAAGGTGAGGTACTAAAGGGACCAGCAAGGTTATGATAGAGAGAGGAATCGACAATGGGAGGACTAGTTGCATCCATCTTATGGGTAGTCTCAGCAGGGGTGTGAGCTGGATTGCACTGAAGCATGTGTGCTTGCTCAAGGATTTCGGAAGCATACTTTCTTTGATAGAGAAAAAGGCCATAAGGCGAGTGAGTAGAAGAAATCCATAGAAAGTAGTTGAGAGCCCCAAGATCAGACATGGCAAACTCTCGACTAAGCTGAGCAATAATAGACTGAAGAAGAGTCGTGGAGGATGCAGTCAACACAATGTCATAAACATATAACAAGTAGGCAATGTCAGAACCGTGATGATAAATGATAGAGACGAGTCAGCGACACTGTGACGAAACCCTATGTGTAAAGCATGTTGATCAAATCGATGATACCAGGACCGTGGGGCCTGTTTAAGGCCATATAAAGATTGTTGGAGATGAAAAACATAGTTTGGGTGTTGAGAGTCTCCGAAGACGGGGGGTTGTGCATGTACACAGTCTCCTGAAGGTGACCATGAAGAAAGACATTTTTCACATCTAGATGGTGAATAAGACAAGGTCTGGAGATAGCCAAGGTCATGGCATGCAAACAAAAAGAGGGAGAGCACATCTTAGCGTAGTACGACCGGTATATCCTTGCAACTCTGAGTGTCTCCGGTCATGAGGAGTTTCTAGTCACAGGCGCTTTTTCCCAAGGGTTACTTCCAGGCCCCCTGTCGAGGAAAATGAAAGAAATAGTGCCAAAATCTAGGGACGAACTCAAGTATAGGGTCGAAAAATACCTCAGGCAAATTAAGGGAAAAGAGCTCAAAGAAGCCAATATAAAAGTTGTAGCGAACGGATACCTCAAACAAGAATCAATTGACTCCCAATCCTACCATAGTCACAAGGAGAGCCACGATGGAAGTCACGACAAGCATAACAGACATTCGAGACACTCATATTGCAAGTTCCGCCCATTCATCAAGGACGAGACCAGGAGCTATAGGGCAGAAGTATATGCTGTGGAAAAAACCCCTCAGCGAGTGGAAAAAGAAAAAGGGAAATTTTGCGAATACTACAAGAGCAAAACACACGACACCGGGGAATGCACGATACTCAAAAGAGAAGTAGCGGACAACCAATTGAATGGAGACCTCATGGAGATCGTGAAGACCCTATGATCAAAATTTGAAGCCGAACAAAAAGACGGGTGAACTCAGAAGGAAGAAAACAAACAACCAGTCGATAAGGAAGAGATCTTCACAATCGCAAAGCCCCGGAATATAGACCGGCACCGATCGACAGACAATAGCATCGGTGCCCTACCTAGCGATACTCTGAACATAAGTTTCTCACCGGGAGACCCACGAGCTCCCAAACTGGGACCCCACAGACCCAATCATAATCTCCACCTACATTTAACAACATCAGATCTGGCTAGCCTTGGTCGACGGTGGCAGCAGCACCGACGTCCTCTACGAGCACTGTTTCGAATGCCTGTCGACATCCTAGAAAAAGAATCTAAAACCACCGACCCGAGCCCCACTTGTCGGCTTCACATGACAAAAGTTGTGGCCGCTCGGGACCATAAGCCTCTCATTAACAATACTCAGCCACAATATGAAGGAAAAGTTAACAAGGATAATTGAATTCTCAGTAGTAACATAGGTCCGACGATGATATGATCCTCAGGCAACCAAACCTTTTCGGATCTAAGCCATCCCATCAAAAATACATGGTATAGTAAAACTCAAGACAACCAACGACTGATTAACAATGACCACCCTCAACCCATGGGCAAAGCAACAACGGGCGATCGCCGCCTAGGCTACCGTGAACATTCCAAGAAGGTGGCACACGATAGTAATTACCACCCACATGGTCAAATGCGAAAGGATAAACACCACCCAAATCCAGGACATGAGAAAGGTCGCCACCCCTACACAAACAATTCGGGGGGGAGAAGGGCACGATAGCAACAACATTACCATGACAGAAACATTGAGGATAGTCAGCATGAACACCAAGCGAGGCTGGATACCGCTAAGCCCGCCAACATGTCATCACACAACGAAAGGACAGAATGCTGGAAAAGAAGAAACAACGGGACATACGTGCAAAGTGTCGCAGCTCGACCTGAAATGCAAGGGGGAAACCGCTAAAGATGGAGCAGCGAGGGTAGGTAACTACCCCAAAAAGGAAGATATCGATAGGAGACCAACCGCAACCGTAAGGGTCTGTAACCGACAAAGACTTCCTCCAGGATGACATCTAGTCGGGAACCTCTGAAACAATAGAGGGAACATCAAACCACATAGGAGCCAAGGGGTCATAATAACACAAACATGCACGCTGAACAAGACGAATTTATCCCTGGACGATAACCAGACAAACAGAACCAGGGAATGGAGAAAACTAAAGATCGTTCTCCGAAAGACGACCAACCCAAAAATAGCCAATCATGGCCCGCGCGTGAGCACGAACGCTGAAGAGCTCTTGGGCACGAGCCACCAAGGGGCGTAAACCAAGAAAGACCAAAAAGAATAAATCACTCTGATGGCCAAGGAGTCCCAGAGCCCAAACCAACAGTCTTCGAATGGGGGAGGAGAGGGGGACTCAGGGAAAGGTCCAAGTGATCAAACTCCTAATGGATAATCATGCTCCAACAATCCATCCCTGAGGCTAGGCCTAGTGTTGGGGGTCAGAAATGGCATCGACCAAGTCCTCGCACGATGGCCTGGAGTGTCGTAATAGAATGCGTGGTCCTGGAGGGCTAAATGTGCTATATGGGTAAGGTTGTGCCCTTTATAACACCAATTGGTTTTAGATCAACCGATAGCGCTGATGCTCAATAAGTGGTATCAGAGCTAGTGGCGAGGGTTCTATTCTCTCAGGGAGCAATTTTTGAGGGGGGGGGGGATTGTTGGGGGTCAGAAATGGCATCGACTAAGTCCTCGCACGATGGCCTGGAGTGCCACAATAGAATGCCTGGTCCTGGAGGGCTGAATGCGCTATATGGGTAAGGTTGTGCCCTTTCTAATACCAATTGGTTTTAGATCAACCGGTAGCGCTGATGCTCAACACCTAGAATAACATTAACTACCCCACCCCCGATACTCATCTAATGATGTAAATGTCTCTAAGACACTAGAAAATATGCAATGAAAAGCTACGATTTGAAACACACGCATATTAACACTCATTCATACAAATGGCAAACATAAATGGACTAATCATCCACGCCACATACATGAAACCATTGCAAAAAAACACAATCATAGGCCTCAAAGGATCACAACCTTTCCCAACTAAAATCCTGCTCCGGCTAAGGACGGTGGGAATTACGATGTAGGATAGGTAGAGGCTATGAAGAATTATAACCTTTGCCTCAGAACAAAACAATATCTAAGCGTCAAAGTCTCGGGATGACAATTCCCGCATGGATTAGATAAATCAAACTCGGAGACAGGGGCTCCAGGAGCCCAAAACTCCGAATAAAAGTCTAAAAGGAAAAAGAAGGGAAGAGAAATAAAGGGAATTAACTCAAATGGCTAATCCTCACTTAACAGAGAAAATTGAATGCCAATCTCTTAACTAACACAAACTTAAATAGGAACAACAACATAGAATAGCATTCGAAGGACTAACCAGGGTCTAGGAAAGAGCTCATCCCCGGGGTGGCCAAAATAACACCCCCCCAAGGAATCAAGCCAAATAAACCACAAGCAAAATACAAAGATATGTTTTTTTTTATAAAATAAAACAAATTATCCAATGGACACATCCTAGACTTAGAAAAAGGCCACGCGGCACCACCAAAAAACGAATAACAAACATTCCCAAAGTTGTTCACCAAATAAAAACCATTCAAAAGAAAACATTGTTTGAGTTGCACTGACCAAAAGCAATCCACACATAACATGGGAGATAGCAAAAATCACATACCAGGGGCAGGGGGAGAAGGTTTGGTCCCAGAAGTACTTCCTTCATGGCATTCTCCTTCAATATCAGGGTCGCTGCACAGTAGAAGAATACCATCCATGTCGAGATTGCCAAAGTGGAGGTAAGAGGCGAAATCTGTCTCCAAGAAAGATTTCACCTCAACATGCATGGCTTGGGTATATTCTAGAAGGGCGCTCATCTCGCCAGGTGTAAACTTCCCACTAGCAACCTGCTTCCTGATTATCTGCTTGCCACTCTCTACCCCGACTTCCATATACGTAGCCTTCATTTGCTTAATCCCAAGTGTGAACTCGGAGCTCTCAATCAACTTATCCACAACACGGACAATCCCTTTCTTTAGGAGCCAAGACAAATCCGCATCCACATTCTCCTTATTCACCCTCTCCATCTCCAGCTACCCACAACACTCCTTAATGCGACCCTTCAATACCCCCTTTTTCTCAACCAACGCCTCCACATGCTGAGACAAACACCCCATGGATTCAACCAGTCTCACAAACTACTCCTCTAAAGATGCCTTCTCCCATGCCAAAAGATCATAAAGGTCATAAAATGCATGATTTTCTCCCTCCAACTCCAACAACCTCGCCCTCAATTCATCCCGATTAGCCCTAATCAAAAGAAGCTCACCGTAACTCGAACTGCTTTGATGGAGGCGACGAGCAGACGCCACCATGTATGATCCAACCTGAGCGACTAAATACAAAAGACTGTTTGAAATATGTGAGTTAGAAATAAGATCCAAAGCCTCGATGGTGGTAGGGATAAAAGGCTGGCAACCCTAGCCATATGCCACTATATGCTACATAAGGCGGTATTCCCGCGCGATCCCCCATTCTGTTACATATACGACCGACATCGTTGGAGTAACAAAAGCAGAATCCCCAGTAGTATCCTCCCCAGTCAAAAGCAGGACTGGTGAGTTTGGAGCATCTTCGTGAGCAACGCCCGAGTCAACACCAAAAACACTCTCACGAAAAGTAATAGGTTCCACTGGCTCTTCTTTGGGATCACAGGGCAATTCCGTCGCCCCTTCTTTCACCCCTCCGACTATTTCGAAGTGTCATCATCGGAGATGTCCACTACCATGGTGGACTCCCCCAAAAGAAAGTCCATATTCTGACTCTTGAAGAGGCATCGGCTCAAGGAGCTAGTCCCAGTAGATTCCGCTTGCGGTGAATCCAACTAGGAAAGCCGTCGCTTGGAGGCTACGCGGGTATCCTGTCTCACCAGCCTGATCGAGGTCTCCTCCTCCGTGTCAGAGGGAAAGGGTTCTTCATGAGAAACACCGCTAACAGGAGCATTGACTAGTGCCGGGTTAGCTTGAGTATCAGGCATCAAACCCGAAGTAGTGATCAACCTAGAGAGGGCCAAGGTACCGTCGATGCTAACTGGCGGTGGAAGCACTTCCACTAACGGCACCTCCTAATGAAGGCGGGCACCCTGAAAACGACCCTTCAAAACCATCTCGAATGGAATGATCCTCTCATGGGCTAACAATAAAACAAGAAGATCATGCACACAATAAAAAGAAAAAAAAGGGGTGGGGGATGCCACACTATGAACAAACGCAACCGAAGGAAAGCAAAACAAAAAAAGGATGAAGGGAGAAGCACTTACCATCCTCCGCAACAAAAAATTCAGGCATGCATCATTCCTCGAGAACTCCAAGCAGCACTCATACCCGCATCAGTAAGCATATGGTCCTCCTAGTCGTCCCCATTGAAAGAGATGGACTTCAGAGCATTAGCAACCTACTCGCTATCCCCCTAAAGAGTAGGAATCCGATCAGGAAAAAGTTGGATCTACGAGGATAACCGTAACCGACTAAATCTCGACTCACCCAGAGCCACCTATCCTGCCAATTGTTCTTTGGTACCTTCTGGTTCATGATGAAAGCATGAACACCTCTGTGTAAAGAAAATGTGTGAATACCAGATTGAGTCGATAAATTGATGAAGTACTTGAAAGCCCAGAGTTGGGGAAGCACACCCAGAGCCCGACATGCCATCTCAAAGCCAATTATCTTTTTAACAACATTAGGGGTAAGGTCATCGAAAGTGAAACTATAGTGATGCAAGATCTCATCAAAAAATTTGGTCGTTGGCAATCGGAGTCATGCCTCGAAGATGGGAATAGGAACTCCAAACTTTCCTTCTGGTCGTCGGGAGATGACGGCTCCCCTATGCGGAAACTCGACCCCATGATCAGGGAGGAAACCGAATCGCTCCTGCAACCTAGAAAACTCTTCGGAAGATGGAGCGACACTCGTGTTCAGAGATGTCATAGTTTGGTAGTAAAGGGTAAACAAAAACGAAGAAGAAGAAATGTGGAAGGAATGAAAAGAAAGAAGCAATATTAGAGGAAAAAAGAAGCAATATTGGAGGAAAGAATAAGTAAAGGAAAAAGGAAAGCAGATCAGATGAGGAAGGTCATATAAACCACCATTGATGAAACCCGAACAGTTACAATGATGAAACTGTTGACTTAGATGATTCTTTCACGTCAACAGGTCATATAAACCACCATTGATGAGCACGTATCCACGCCTAAGGCCAGAATGACCTCGATAGCTCGAGCAAACGTTGACGTCCACTACTAGCCTAGGTGACTTGTTGACCTATCTCAAATGGAGTAACTTCAAAGGATGATGGATCCGTCAACTCAGTAACGGCCCATCAAAAACCCACTACCCGACAAGAGTCGGGAGCAACTCATTATTCATAAGACCCCACGTACTAGCATTGGTGGCCTGGCCTCAGAATTGGTCCCCTATTATGAGAGAAACTCCTGTTCTAGATAAGACAAAGGAGTACCAGTTTCCCTAAGGCGACAGGTGTAGTACTTAGTGATCTGCGAACTGGAAGTTCTGCACCAATGGAAAATAGCCACCCGTGGGGCACAATCTACCAATCGAAGGCCACCTCGTTCTGGCATGCCTGAAAAAGTAGAAGATATTGTCGATGATCTGCTCCCCAAACCATAAGTATAAAAAGGTCCCTTCTCCCCAGGAGAAGGGATTGAATCGAAAAACCTAAGCCTCATACTCTCCATAATATACCTTTTCTCGAATGGATTCACTGACTTGACTGTTGGAGCATCGTTCCGGGATTACCTCCCGGACAACGCCTGACGATCTTGTTTTCTTTGCTGTGATTCTCAGGCTTATCTTTTTCACCCCTCAAGGAGACGGATTTAAGTTAGAGACATATCACAACAGTATAGTATCCATTTTAACAATCGGGCTAAAAGTTGCACCACAATCGATCCCTTATTACTGATTATGCGTGCTAGCCACTATCTTGGCTTCATAGGGAGAAAGGGATTTGTCAACATTTAATTTATGTTTGAACATCCATATGGAGTGCACCATATTTTCTCCTCGAGGTCGTGGAAAAAGAACCCAAGTACCATTTGTAATATGAGCATTATATTCCTCTTTCATGGCATTATGCCAGTTTAGATCTTTCAAAGCATGTAAGTGTACCCTCAGGACTAAGGAGAGGGATGTAGTGTGGAGGCTGATGCACTCCAAAGGTTTCACATTGCCACTTATAGAGTGAGTGTGCATTTGATGAGGGGGAGGTGGGGGAGGAGGCGCCATATTTGGAGGAGAAAGCAGAAGACCCACACGAGGCGGATCTATGTGAGGTAAATCCTTAGGAGGAGGAGTGGGAACAAAAATGTGAGGAGTGTGAGAGAGAATGTATCTCAGGGTAGGAGAGATATCATAGTCGGAGAGGAAGTCATAGGAGAGAGGCTTGATGGGTGTGACTGAGCCATATGGAAAGACAGACTCGTCAAAAGTGGCGTGACGAGAGATGATAATCTTCTTGGTGAAAAGATCAATGCATTAGAAACTACGATGATTAAGGGGTAGCCAAGGAATTTGCAAGGGGTGGATGGTGGCTAGAGTTTATGGGTGGTAAGAAGTCTAGGAAAAATAAGCAGTCAAACACATGAAGATGGTCATATGGGGGTTGACGGTGATATAGATGGTAGTAAAGGGTGTCATTATTGGGTGTCATTATTGATAGAGGCTGAAGGCAAGAGGTTAAGTATATGGGCTGCCATGTTAAGGGCTTTAGGCCAAAAGGTAGGAGGTAGATGTGAGTGAAATAGGAGGGTTTGTATCATATTGATAATGGTGTGAATCATACTTTCGAATCGACCGTTTTGTTGGGACGTGTGGGGACACGAGAAATGAAAAGTGATCCCGTGTGTGGCAAAGTGATTTTGTAAATGTGAGGAGTTATACTCCCCCTGGGTATCGCATTGAAATTGTTTGATGTGACCCCCAAATTGAGTGGTGATAATGTTGGAAAAATGAAGAAATTTAGAAAAAGCATCAGATTTATGTTTTAGAGGATACACCCGTAAATAGTAAGTAAAGTGATCTAGAAACAACATATAATAATGCAATCCACCATGAATAGAAATAGGAGATGTCCACAAGTCGAAATGAATAATCTCAAAAGGTTCAGAAACATGAGAATCAGACAAATAGAAAGGTAATCTAGTGTGTTTGCCAAGATGACACGCATGACAAGTTAAATTATTTTTAGCTAAATGACTAGAAATATAACTACTAGAAGATAAATGATTCAAGATTTGATCTACAGGATGATTGATTCGTTGATGCCAAGTGGTGGGAGACATGGAGACAAAGGCACGACTTGTGGATCTTGTGACCGGGTAGAGTGGTCTAGAGCTATCACAGTGGATGAGAGGATGCCGTGTCTGATAATCAAGAATTGTAATACTATAAGGACCAAAGTCAATAGAACAATGAGTAGTAATGGTGACTTTCCGAACAAAAATGAGATTTTTAATAATGTTCAGTGTAAGACAAACATTTTGTAAATGTAGGGGTCGGTAGATATTAAGAATAGGAAAGGTAGAGTGTCTTGAAGTCATAACATGTATTGCAGAGCCATAACCAACATAAATAGAGTGAGGATAATGTGTATTACTAGTGGAGTTGAGAATACATGCATTTATGTGAACATGATTTGTCGCCCTGGTGTCCATGACCCATCCACCGGTACCCGGGTCATTTAGGTACACTGTGTTGAACAAGCTAAGAAGAGAAGTAGGATGATCGGACCTGAAAAATGCCCACGTGGGCTGATCGAAACTAGTAGTATGCAGGTAAGCTTGTGGGCTGTAAAGAGGGAGTTTTGGGGCCACTCTAGGCCTTCTGAAGAGTACACCAGATTGGTTGGGAGCGGATCGGGCCCAATGTTGAGTAGAAGGTGAGACAACCCATTGTTGTTGGGTTGGCGATGGTGAAGCCCGTTGTTGTTGGGCCTATAAAGAAGCGGGCTAAGACCGTGTATTGGAGCTTAGTGTTGGATGAAATACCCACCCAACTAGTGGTGGTCTTGAGGGGTACTTTTGTTGTCGATGTCGTTGCTGAAAATGGCCACCACCACCATCTTTGTGGTTGTTTGATTGCCCGCGTGAAGACCCCCCCTAGCCACCCCCACGATTATTATTTAATGCCCCAACAGGAAGGAGGGTGGGTGAAGATCCATGAATGTCATCTGAAGGGTTAATAACACGTAGACTAGAGAGACGAGTTTCCTCAACAAATAGCATAACACACATTTCAGCAAAAGATGGGAAGCGTTTAGAGAATTTAATTAAACCTGCAACATTTTCGTATTTGGTAGGAAGCTCGGCAAGAGCATGAAGGACCACGTTTCTCTCTTTCATCTTTTCACCAAGTCCTTCAAGAAGGTCTGCGATTTTTTAATCTTCTCACAATAATTTGTTGAATCTATATGTCCAAGAATCATTATTGAGTGACATTGCTAATAATATATGATCCGATAGGGTCACACCTTTATCAAGTTGGCACATTTTTTATATTTATTATTAATGTTATTATTAGTAAATAATATCATTTCTTGTATTGTAATTATGGAATAATTATTGTTTTGTGAAAAATAATAATTATAAGAGAGTATAACTATTTATTATTTCATATGGTATGAAATAATAAATCATGTACAATCTTTTGGACTGGTTGAATTCTTTTATCTTTTACCTAAAGTCAAAGTTTATGTTTTATAAACTTTGAGTTTATAAAAATTAAAGAACTCTTCTCTTTTCAAGGGGTATGGCCCGAAATATTAAACAAAGAATGAGGTTGTTTGTCAACCTCCATGCATTGTCTCCCCATGCTTCTAAAGGCTAGCATTACTTTAGAGTATTTTAATGTAAAGCCCTTACATTTGCATGGGTATATAAGAGAGTGTTTTGCATGAGTTTTTGGCTAGTTTTTCTAGTGAACTCTCTCCATTCTCCATATGGCCGAAACCTCCTCCATTCTCCTCTTCTTGTTATCTTTTGAATATTGTTGCAAGATTAGAAGCCTTCTTGAGTTGTCTCCTTTAGTGCTTATTTGATTTAAGTACTTAAAGGATTAAGACACTCAAGAATACAAGAAGTAACTAGCATCCTAAGTGTCTTACTCTTGATTGGGGATACACATAGAGAAATCATGTTCTTTGATTTTTTGCTATCTTCATCAACACCCGAAAAACAGTGGGTTCAAAGGCTTCAACAATTGTCATTCTAAAAACTCTTGGGTTGTTTTTATTTCATTCTAACCTCTATAATTGGATCCTTTAGGCTTTAGTTTTGTTATGACCTTAGAATAAACTTGTTGTTTTTAAAGTCTTCCGTTGCGGTTTTTGTGAAAAACAAACTTATATTTTGTATCGAAACCCATTTTCCATGCATTTTGGTTATATAAAAGTTGCCTTAGAAAAAACAAAGAGTTGTTTGTTATAATATTTGATATGTTGTTTTGTATAAACAATCCATTTGGACCTTTATGTTGTGTTTGGTTTATACTTATTTATTCATAAGATGTAATAGATAAATAGGTAATTTTTCATTTGTTGATTTGTTGTAATAAATTAGTTAGACTACTTGTATTTGTATTTTAAATGTAACAAGACGAAGAAATGACCTCATTGAAGATGACTTAACCATTTAAGACCATAATCTTCAACTTTTGGTTTTGGGCTTAATTATAGTCTTAATGGTTTAAGTGTTGCAACTTTCACAACATGAAGATTTGAAGACCTTTTGCAAGCAAGAGTTGCCTTGGCAAGTGGGAGTTTGAAGACCTTTTTAAGAGTCTCCTAAGTCCTTAGGAATCACTTAATAATATTTGTAATGGCTCACAAAAATTATTAGTAGACATGGTGTGGTTTATACATATTGTAATGCATGCATGTGATGTTTATTTTATGTTCTTGTATGTTATGGTTTGTGAATGGAAATGAGTTTTACATGTCAAACAACTTTTTAACATAAGATAATATCACTTAGAGATTAAGTAAAAAAAATATTTAAAAGAGAACATAAGATGTTTATAAATGGATATTTATAAAAACGTTATTACCGGTTACCAGTTAAAAATTGATTTTTTTATTGAAAATAGTTTTATTGTAAAACTTACAAATACCTAACTTTAAAATATTTGAAATGGTTTAAAATATGCTTAAAAATTATATAAACTCCATGTATTTATAATAAATAAGGAGTTTTTTTTATTAAAAAGAAAAAAATCGGTTTATAGCGTTATAACGGCAAATAATAAAACTAATGATTATTTTTTGTGTCAAAACTTTATATATGATATTGCTATTTTAAACATAATACAACATGTTGATATTATATTTTATGCATATCAAATGAGATTTAAAACATAAATATCATCCTCTCAGTTTTGGTTTATCAAAATATGACTTTTTATCATAAGATGTATAAAATTGAGTTTATAAAATAAAATGAGTTTATTCAATAAATTCATGAAGTCATAAGATTTTGATTGTTAAAATGAGATTTAAAATAGTGATTTTATAACTCATCCAAAACTCCAAGTCTTAAGTTTAAAATGAATTTTTATTAAAACTATTACCGGTTTTTAAAACCGATCTACGACTAAACTTTAAAATACCGGATTTTAGTTTATAATTGATCACAATTAATGGAAAATAAAATGAAGTTTTATTTTCCACCTAATTTTTGGATGCATGCAATATTCATAAGACCATGTTTTTATAAACTATAATTGTAAAACATATATAAAAACCTTTTCTAAAAATACAAGTCATTGTCGTCCTTCTGAAGAACACCCGTTATCATTTGTATGGTCTTAGTGACATAAGGTCGTCTGGTTATTAGGATTTTCTTATGATGTTCGGGGTAGTTTAATAGTTTCTGGTTTCTAAAGGGTCACCTTATCACTGGAAAGTTACAATACTACAAGTTGTTTCAAGTAGGATGACTTGATCAGAATCTTGTGTGATATATGTCACTTAAGCATGAGTGATCTAAGGCATAGATGAGATAAACATGTCAAGTTAAACAATACTTGTTTAGGATCCCATAATCTAGAAGTTACATATTGTATGCAATTGGTAATTGCTACCTACCGAGATTGATTAAGTTAATAGAATAAGTGTCACCAAACCATTTACTTGTTTCGTTACTAGGATCCTAGACTTTAATAAATTAATGTTTTAAGAAACAATAAAATGTATTAATTTTTAAAGACTAAATATTGAAAATACTAAATGAAACTTTATTAAATTCTGTTAATATTCTTTCACCCAGCAAAACCCCTCTCTTGTTGAGTTTCAAGAGATAGTAACATTTGATGATTATAATTTCTCTGACTGGTATAATATCTTGAGGTTCTAACTTAAAAATAAATAGAAATTATATATACTAAAAGATCACATACCTCAATAACGTCTGCAAACTAGTTAATCTGATCATGATGCTTTGATCGGGGAACTATTGTGATGACATTTATGTGTCTTACATCATACTGGAGTAATTAGCTTTGATTTGCAGAAAATCTTGGATAATTATGAAACATATCGCACTACTAGAAAAACAGCATTTTACAACGCGCAATGCATGTCGTAAAATGCTCAGACGACGCGCAAATACGTGTCAAGGAAGGCCCTGTCATAACGAGAGACGACACGCTTTTGTGCGTCGTCTATTTACGACGCGCTCTTACAACATGCAATGTGTGTCAAGGAAGGCCCTGTCATAAAGAAGACGACACACATTTGCGTGTCGTAACTTTACGACTCGCATTGCGTATCATTAAATCCCATGTCATAAAGCAATACGACACATTTTTGAGTGTCATAATTTTAAATATTTTAAAAATTATATATTTTGAAAGATTTAGTAATTTTCAAATCAAATAACTCATTAAAAGTCTCATAATACAAAATAAAATACAATAAATAAGCAAGATAACTCATTGCACTAATATGTCAAATACAAATAATCATTCCAATAGTAAGTACTTGTAATACATTTATAATATTGCATAATACTTAGTATACAAAAACAAAACATGTACAATCGGTTGGATCCCTTTAAATGCTTGATTTGTTATCACTTCCTCCTAATTATCCGCCCCACTACCCCTGCAGTTCAATCAAGACACCTAATTAATCAAAAACTTCGACATAGTAGTACAAAAATAGCCTTTAATGACATGCATTAAAGGCCCTTAAAATGCATGGCAAGTGAGTGCTTGGAGCATTAGCTAGCTGTTATGCTATTCAGTATGACACTAAATAAAACAACAAATTCACCTTATTAATCAATTGATGTTAACTAATATAAAACAATTAATGAACTTACTATTAAGCAATGAAAGAAACTAACCTTTGGTAGGAGAGTTTGAGTTTGTCCACCTTAAAGTATTCATTTGACCACTCTTGGTCTTTTTTGACCGACTATGGAATTTGTGTTTTCCATGGTTTGTGGTTGTTTGTTGTTTCTCTTAGTCTTAGTCTTATCTTAGTCCACAGGTTCTGATTCTGCTTTCTAGAATATGATTCAACCCTCCTACATCATCAAATCAAGATACTACTTATAAGTTATAACTCCCTGTAAATAATTTAACTTTGCTTATAAGTTATAACTCACTGTAAATGGCACCAAGAAAGGAGCTTGTTTCAGTATATCACATGCCCTTGTGTTTTCAATCATCGCTTGTAGAGTGTAAAGGAATATTTTCTATCACCACAAATTCAAACTTATAAAAAATAATATGTACATTACCAATTAAGCAAAATAGGACCAAACGTTAAAAAAAACCTCGAAGAAGGAACACAATTGCAAGAGAAAACCTTTTGAGTATGAAATTGAAAAAATCAGCCAAAAATGTAATTTACTCAAAACCATATTTGCTTAACTAACCGTGTCTTGTAACCATTGCGTTCAAAGAGAACCAAGTTTATCATCAAAAAAGGCTACACCTAATTGACTGGCCAATAGTGGAATGTATTCTATGATTGCCAAACAAACCCTCCAATGTCTATCTTCTGCCAGCTTAACAATTGTTGGAAGTAAAGATTGGGATAAAAGATCGATTTCGATGACCTGTCAATTATTGTGTTTTAAAATATCAATCTACTTTTAAAATAGCAATCTCCACACTCACATCATAATCCACTCTCGTTTGATTCCTACAATTAAAATGATCAGGATGATGATGATTGAGGACATTTACGTCTTTTTTGCACATACGAGAGAGTGAGAGTGAGAGAGAGTGTGAGAGAGAGAGAGATTACAAGGGAAAGTGGAGTGGGGTGTGAGTGTTAATGAGGTAGCCTCTTACGACCGAGAATCTCCTGCTCCTTGAGGAGATGATGGAACCTGGTGAGGCGAGCTTGGAGGCTCACAAGACTTGTTGCTTTGCGTGACAACATACAACTTAACTGAGTCACGTAGTTGTCGATAAGGCTTCCTGGTTTATCAACTCCTGCCAGCAGTTTCATTTCCTGACTTCCAACAAAGCTAATAAGTAGTTTGTCTATTCATTTTTATACATGCAACAATATTTAAAGAATTTTCTCCTTACTTCACGGACTATTTCCATTGTATCTTCAATCTATTTCCAGAAGCCTTCTGTCAGGTGTCATCGCGGGTGTAATTTGAGAATGATTGAGGAATAGGTTGTTGTTTATCGAAATCTGAAGAGATGATATCTCGTTGTGACTGTGCACCTCTTCTATTACCTGTATCTGTAAATACTATTTTTGTGTCTTCAATGTCAGAGAGGCTTAGTGTGTTTGCTGATGATGAGTCTTTTGTAGTTGTTTGTGAGCTTCCAACTTGATCTTTTTTTGAACCTTTTGAAAGGCTTTTAGCTCTATTTATTATCATGTAGTAAAGTAATATCAGATACATAATCAAAGAACTCGGGTTTTTGGGGTACTCATAGAAAGAAAAAAACATACCTATCAGCATATCTCAAGGTATTGAGAGTATGTTCACAAGAACCAGCATTTGGTGAAATGCAAGATATCATAACAGTCCTTGAGTTTCCAACAAACAAATCGCAAAGAACTTCAGTCAGTTTTCTCCCATGAAACGGGATATGAAGCTGATCATCATCAAGTGCACGAATGCACTCCTTCAGAGCCAAAAGACTCTTATTGTTTCATCACCTTAAATCCTGTAACAAACATGTTACAAATAAGGAGGACTAAAACTGCAAAAGAAAGGTTTTGGGACCAAAATTGTAATTTACTAAGAAAGAGTACCATGTTTGTCGATCATTATCGGTATATCATCAGCCTACAAAAACAAAAAAAAAAAAAAGCTTCAAAAAAATATGATTTGAGTATAATAAAAATATGTTTTGGGAATAGAAAGTCAAAGTTGGGTTGTACTACTGGTCTAAATTTTGTGTGAGAAAGAAACTCATAATGCTTCATTGTTGTATCTAGATACCTAAACTGGATTATTTCAAGCAATTCCAACACCTGCATAGTAAATAATTATTATTACAAAGTAGAAACATTATTATTATAATAATAACATAACATCAAGAAAAAACATACCTTGCTCCTACCAACGGCTCTGTATGCAAGATCTTCAAGAGTAATATGAAGAATATTATGATCAATATCATATTCACTATCTCCAAACAGATAAGAAACAATGGTTTGACACAAAAATTAAGACACAAGGGTATCTTGGTAAAAAATATACCACTTATTTGTACAATTTAAAAAAAAAGCTTTTGGTTTAATACACAAGGGTATCTTGGTCAATACTGTGGTTTGGCCCCAATGCATATGAGATAGAAGGGTATGTAATCCATATTTCCCCACTTTTTCAATTAGTAATTAGATTCATATAAAGCCAAAGGAAAATCCATATATTATCCATGCACTTATACTTTGGTGATTCGAATAATAAAAGAATGTAAGTTAAGGGGTTACATGTACAATAAAATGGGTTAAAGGACCCACTTAAAATGTTATATATAACACAGTTTTGCAACAAGATCTGATAAAGGCGGGTCTTATGTCAAAGACTAATTGAGCACGGTTTTAAACCGGGTCGTATGAGGTTTATAGAAGCCTATTTCTTTCCAAGCAGTTGTATAATATTGAGAAAATGGTTAAACATGTCCTTTATAACTTATATATATGCCCGGTTCCTAGACAACCAAACTGTACAACATCCACTACACAGTGACATTTAACAATATCAGTAACGTTAGAATTGCATAACTCATACGTCCCATCATGCACCAAAAATTGCTATAGAATCAAATGTTATGCTCAAATGATAAAACAATTACCTCTTGATTGATTAAGATTTAATCCTCAGAAGAAACTTTTGAACTCCTAAAATCTTTTCTATGATTAGCAACCCTCTTCATGCAAGCCGCCTTTGATCTTCCAGGAACAGCAGTTGTGATATTCTCCCACCTCAAGGCTGAATCTTTTGGAAAAACTTTTAAAGCATTAAGCGGAGCTATGTCCTTTGTGGAGCTTCAACTGTATATGTAAGAATAGGAAAATGAATGTGATTTTGTTGGAACTCCAACTGTATCTGTAAGAATAAGAAAATGAATGCGATTTTGAAGTAGAAAATGAGAAAGTGTTAGGGAAACAAGAGTGAAACCTCAAGGTTGTCAGTAAAGCGAGGTGAGGCGAGGTGAGGTGCTGCGATCATTGATTGTTGTAGAGGCCAAGGAGAAGTGAGAGCGTTTTTGTTCTTGAAAAAACCATCCTGTGTTTTTGTGGAATTTAGTAGTGCGCCGATATAAAAGCCCTAGTTCATGGCTGAGCACTTGTGAGGTCCAGAGCATAAAATCCATAGTGTTTCTTGGATATCGGGGACAAGAAAAACCTTAAAATCACCAACGTTTCGAGTTTGAGGAGTCGTAGACCCTCAATCGTCGACTCCCTGAAAGATATTATGAGGTTCGATTTTTGGGGAAGGGGGTACTTGAATTTTTTGGGGATTTGGTTTACCCCGTTAGTTGCATCAAAAAGGGACGCACGTATTAAAATTTTATAAAACGACATTTCTACACGACACCCACTTAAATTTAGGTGCCTTCCGTGTTTTAATTTTTTTCGTTGGAAATTAATTTTAGGGCACGCACAAATGCGTGTCCTCTATCAGCGCGTGTCATTGTTTGCGCGTCATTAAAGGGTTGTTTTCTAGTAGTGTCATATGTCTCATCAAGTGAAGCAGATATTCAATCAGATATTTAATCATTAAAGGGTTGTTTTCTAGTAGTGTCAGATGTCTCATCAAAAAGTGTTTCAAGTATGTTCAAGCATTAATTAACGGAAGTCTAAGAGATTGTGTACTTAAATAGACTTATAATTCAGTTGAAGGAAATACAAAATAAATCCATAAATCAAGAAAGGATCTAAATGATTGATATGGTTTCTATTGTGGAAGAAATTGGACACTAAAAGAGGAATCGCTACTCAAATCTCATCGAGCTGAAGAAGTTTGACTTAGACGAGACTTCACATATCTATATGATAGAACTATTTATTTTTCTATCATTCACTTGAGTATGTTATACTTAAAATGAAAATAATAATTGATATTATGGGTTGATGATTGGAAGAAATAATCAACTGATTACAAACAAATGGTATTTCGTGTTGAAGATATAAGAAGTGTTGTTATAGTCTTTATTTAAATAATATATGTTTTATACCTATCCTTATAGGGACATGTAACAGTTGTAATTTCTAAATAAATCTAGATTTACTTATCGTTTAATGGATGTTCACATTCATGTTTTGAAACGATGTATTTTTGTTAAAGAATATTTTCTCATAATGTTGATTATGAAGTAAATCTATAAGGTTTCATTAAATTGATAGTTATGATCATAACAAATATATAATCAAATAATATTTGATCGGAACTTATCTATGTCATAATCATCATGACTATATAAATAATAAATACATATACCAACTTCAAGAGGATGGAATTTCTGAATGCAAATGAGCTTGATTCATTTGATATATGTGGATCATATTTATATGGGAAAATGATTCACAAGTGTCTTTATCTATTAGTAGTTAAAGAACAAAAGGATTGACAAAGAATTATACATAAGTAATGTATGTAATCTTTTCAATCTACGAATAGAATTAGTGATAGATACTTAGTCAATTTCACTGACGACGTTTATTCGTTATTGTTGAAAACCTTTGATTTTCTCAAATTGTTTCATAGTGAAGATTGATATATGACTTAATGAGACCATCATTTACCTTTCGTTGTGATAAGGAAAATGAGTTTTGTAAACCAAGTCTTCTTGGAACATCTTAAGAGTTGTGGAATCGATTCAAAACTCATTCCGACAAAAACACTCACTCATCATTAGTATGGTTCTTGTGGCACAGGATCACCTCGTCAGTTGGATCTATCTTTTGATGTTCGAGGTAGCCTTCATATTCTCTAGTATGATAGGGTCACCTGGCCACTAGCTGAATGTCGATAGTTTAAGTTTTTTAAGAGGATAAAATAGACCTTTTAGTCTATTATATTATGTTTTAAGAAAAAACTATTTACTTAATTAAATTTTGGAATAATGCTCACTACAACAAATATATATTGAATATATATATATATATATATATATATATATATATGTGTGTGTGTGTGTGTGTGTGTGTGTGTTTCCAAGAAAACAAGTGGATTAAATAATTTCACTAGAATAAGGATGTAATGGTTTATCCTTAACTAAAAGTTATGGAGTTATAGAGCTTATGTTAGACAATAAGCTTAACCACTATAGCATCTACTAATTGCATTTATGTAGACTATCCTAAATGATTGTTTAAGATGAAGTTTTTAATAATCCTACTAGTTGTCATTCCATAAGACAAGTGATTAGAAAGTTCTTTTTCTAAGTGGGAGCTATTACGAAATTTAAGTGAAAAAGATCCATAAGATAAATGCATCATAGTTTGGAACTAGCAAATTTTCAACTATTTTTGAATCTGCTCAATAGTTGATCAGAAACTAATAAGACTCATAGAGATGAATTCATGTATGATTATCAAGTATGATCTTGACTAATCTTCCTCGATGTATTATGAATATAAAGAGTTAATTTCAAATGAGAAAACATACATGAATGAAAATCCCTCCAGATTTAAGCTAACATCTCAAAGTAAGAATCTTCTTTCTTATAAGATAATTACATAGTGTGATTAAATTATAAATCAAGAAGACTCTTGTGTTTTATACAAAGCTAGTGGGAGTGCAATAACATTCCTAGTCTTATAAGTAGCCGACATACTAATACACGGAATAAAGATCTATATAGATAGATCATGGCAACTTAAAGGATTAAGTAAATTGCATTAATTGTCAAGGATCCTAAAGAGCTTAAGATAAAGGACCCTGAAAGATTTATCTTGTCAAATACCACATGACATGATTTTTGAGCAAAATCCTAATGCAAATGTTTTGAACTAGATAACATGATTGTATTCCATATGATGTTGTATATGTCATGATTATGCATGAAAGCCAAATAAATCGTATGTTTAGAGCATGTCGAATGATACCAGTATAATTTGAGAACGAGTCATTGTGTGACTTATAGGAATATTCTAAAGTACTTTGAAGAACTATATGTCTAATATGCGGAGTATTTGAAAGAAATCTATGTTTAAAGTTGATACACATGTGCTAAGCTTTCAAATAGATTGAGACGACTCTTAGTCACAGTTGGGCGTATCCTCATTATGAATGAAGAGAAATTTACATGGATAGTGCTTCCTTGTAGATTTTAATTACAATTACAAATCAGAGTTAGAGTATATTGTGGTTTGGAGAACCACATGCAAAGATGCTTAATGTATAGTTCAGTATGACTATGAGTAATCCCATTACGTAAGTCTTGGTATCTAAGTCATATTTAAGCATCTAATACCTTCTCAATAGTTTTCTGTAATACCCTGACTCTTAGGTATTTGATTTGGGCATAAGTTTTTCTTGATTTCAAGGCCTACTCGACGAGTTGGTTGTTCGACTCGTCGAGTAGCAGCGGGTTGGTCTACGTGTTTAAGTGACCTACTCGCCGAGTCCATGGGGGAGACTCGAGGAGTAAGAGTTGGAGGATGAAACCCTAATTTTCGGGGTTTTGCACCCTATTTAAATGATTATTGGCCTCCCCATCCTCCCCTTTACAGCCCCTTAACGTTCCAAAATCCTAATTCGTGTGTGTATGCTACTTTTGGTGTGTTTAAGCTTTGAAGAAGGATTTTGGTGAGAAAAGCTTAGGAAACAAGTGATTAGAAGCAAGGAACTCATGGGAATTAAAGATCTACTTCAGTTGGCACCCTTTTGATGGTATTAAGCTGTTACCTTGGCTCTTCTCTTCCTATATCTCTTTTGGGTGGTTTTTAGGAAGCCTTTCTTGTGTTTGAGTTAAGATCTGAAGTTGCAACTTCAGATCTGAGGTCTCTTTGGTCTCTAGGTCCATAAAGTTGTCAAGGTTGGCAAGTATGAACCTCCTCTCAAGTGTAAGACTTCTTTACAAGCTTGGTTTTGTCATTTTAAGACTTTAGAGCTTTGCATGCACGTAATGTTTGCAACTTTACATGATAAACATGCCTTGGGAAGATGGATCTACAATACGGAACCTTAGCATGGCTTAAAAAGCATCTGTATGGATGAAGTACTGAAGAGACTCGGCGAGTTGCATGGTCAATTCGGCGAGTCTGATGAAGATTGTCGTGGGCTCGTCGAGTCAGATGAGTGACTCAGCAAGTCGGCTAGGGTTTTCCAACCTTTTGACATGTAGGAACTTGGCGAGTTGCAAGGGGAAACTCGACGAGTCGGCCAAGGAGTTTACGACCGCAAACCTTAGGAACTCGACGAGTCACTCTAGTGACTTGACGAGTTGGCGAGTTACGCAAGGAACTCGACGAGTAGCTGAGGGTACTCGACGAGTTGAGGTCAACATGAACTGTTGACCTTGACCGATGACTTTGACTTTGACCAAGGGTTGACCATTTGACTTCTGGGGACATTTTGGGAAAATTGGAAATTTACAAGCATGGTTCTATGGTGGATATAGGTGATGGAGTTTGTTCCGGCGATCCGAGAGTTTGAGTTTATCTTTGAGTCGACAATGTGAGGTGAGTTATCCTTACTACATCAATAGGTCTAAGGCACCAAGGTCGGCCCTTTATGGTTTGTATCTGGATGATGGCATGATATATTTATTGGTTACATCCTGGTAGTTAGGATGGTGATATGCTTATTCTTAGTGACCTGGTTAGGTCGGTGTCCTGGTTATAGGATGACACTATGTTAGTCATCGGTTAGGTCTTTGTCCCAGTTATTGGGATTTTGCTATAATTAGTGATCTGTTAGATCGATTTGACTGTTATATGATATGAGCTAGCGTATGATATATATGTGCACATGTTTGTTTGATTGGGGGTTGCGTTGAGGCAGTCCTGCTTTGTGTTGTAGGCCAACATACCCGACGAGCGGTCCGGATAGGCTGTAGGCCCTGCGAGGCAGTCCAGTCATGCCGAAGGCTCGGAAGCGGTCAATATAGGTTGTAGGCCTTGCGAGGCGGTCCAGTCAGGCTGAAGGCTCATTATGCATATTTTTCTATATTTTTTGTTATGATATGTTTATGGTTCAATGAGGTTGGTATTTTAGGGGAAGTCACTAAGCTTTCGGGCTTATAGTTTTAGTTTATTATTTCAGGTACATCAGGGGATCGTAGCAAGGCAAAGGCATGATCGTACAACTCCACATGTTTTCTTTATGTTTCTGGGAAAACTCTGATATAGACTATTTTGAAAACAAATCTGTAATAACTGTTTGTTTTGATTGTTTTGAAAAGTGTTAAATTGGCTTGAATTTTATGGGTGTTACATTTTCTTTATATATATATATATATATATATATATATATATATATATATATATATATATATATATATATATATATAATTGAATATGTTTGTATCCTCAAATTTTATACAAATCAAGTTCGTCAAATCTACTTAACAAAGATCCTTCATTAGCTAAAGCATGAAAGTCAAGTTTGTGCTATAGGAACTTGTTGATATAAGTAGATATATTTGATTGAAATTTAGTATTCGGGTATTGGAATAGTACAAACAACATATATTGTAATAAATTGATATATTGGACACGAGTCTTTGATTGAATAATTGTTGTGTTCTATATTAGCATGTTTAAATCCTCGAATAACTAGTTTATTCTAAATTTCCATTGTTGTTCATAGTTGTTGTAGCATCTATGAAGTAAGACTAATATGAGTGGATCGGTGGATTCTCATGGAGATGAGAATAGCAAGAGCTGCTAGCCTGCTACCAAATTCATAGGTATTTGATTAGAGAATAAGTATTGGACTTGACTCGCATCAAAATCACTTTATGGATCGTAGTCAAGAGTGTTGTTTTGATTAATATTGTATCTTTGTATTCTTAGACCTGAGATACATATTTAGGACTTGAAGTGTGGGAATTGTTGTGTTTTAACATGTTTTAACGCTATTCCGTAAAAGGCAGTCATTAGCGCCATCATTGGGTATGACATGAACTACATTAATAGGCGTATGTAGTCGAGATGGGATTTTTCCCTCTTATTCATTGAGAGTTAGACAATTACTAAAAGTTGAACACTAAATGAGATTGATGGCGATCCATATCTCATGTTCGACATGATGTCTGGGACAAAGGAATAAATGATACCACACTTTTAGTAACAGTTATAGCTTAAAGCTCCTGGAATTGGTTGTTGATGAGATGGCACCCTTCATATGTTGTTAGGGGCAGTGGCCCATTGCTAGACGTCAGCTATTGTCTATGTTATTATGTAATGAATCTTATGCAAGTGGGAGATTGTTGAATCTATATGTCAAATAATCATTATTAAGTGACATTGCTAATAATATATGATCCAATAGGGTCACACCTTCATCAAGTTGGCACATTTTGTATATGTGATTATTAATAAATAATATCAATTGTTGTATTTTAATTAGGGAATAGTTATTGTTTTATGAAAATAATAATTATAAGAGAGTATAACTACTTATTATTTCATATGGTATGAAATAATAAGTCATATATAACCTTTTGGGCTAGTTGAATTCTTTTGTCCTTTACCTAAAGACTAAATTTATATTTTATAAACTTTGAGTTTATAAAAATTAAAGAACTCTTCTCTTTTCAAGAGGTATAACCGAAAATATTAAACAGAGAATGAGGTTGCTTGTCAACCTTCATGCTTTTTCTCCCCATGCTTCTAAAGGCTACATTACTTTAGAGTATTTAAATGTAAAACCCTTACCTTTGCATGGGTATATAAGAGAGTGTTTTGCATGAGTTTTTGGCTAATTTTTCTGGTGAACTCTCTCCATTCTCCATATGGATGAAACCTCTTCCCTTCTCCTCTTCTTGTTGTCTTTTGAAGATTGTTGCAAGCTTAGAAGCCTTCTTGAGTTGTCTCCAGTGTTTTAAAAACCAGTTTGAACTGGCCGATCGAATCGGTTGGACCGAAAACTGAGGAAGGGAGCGGTTCAACTATCACCGGTTTTACACTCATTTCTGAACCGGATTGAACTGACCGGTTTTTAGAAAAAACCGGTTGAACCGGTTAAACTAAATAAAAATACATGAAAAAAATCATTTTCAATAATAAACTTTGGCAGACTTTTTCACATCTATTTAAATTTTTCCAAATAAAAACATATGGTAAATGTTATGATGTTTTTTGATGCACTTGTATTCATCTAAAACTATATTTTGTTTCGGTATTATACTTTATTTTCTTTTTTATGTATGTGAATTATTGTAAAACTTGTAGTTATGTGTTGTTTTAATGTATTTAGATTGATCTACAACTTATTTTTATATGTATTTTTAATGTTTGAACTTGTAGACGTCAAATTTATGATTTATGTATGTATGTATGTGTAGAAAAATAAGAAAAAAAAAGTTGAAAATTATAGAAATCGGTTGACCCGACGGTCGAACTGGTTGAACCAGGAACCGGTCGTCATACCGGTTCAACTAAAAACCCAATTTTTTAGAACATTTGTTGTCTCCTTTAGTGCTTATTTGAGTCGAGCACTTAAATGCTTAAGACACACAAGAATACAAGAAGGAATTAGCATTCCAAATGTCTTACTCTTGATGGTGGATACACATAGAGAAATCATGTTCTTTGATTTTTTGCTATCTTCATCAACACCCCAAAACCAAGTGGGTTCAAAGGCTTCAAAGGTTGTCATTCTAAAAACTTTGTGGTTGTTTTTATTTCATTCTAACCTCTATAATGGATCCTTGATGGTTTGATTTTGTTATAAACTTAAAATAAACTTGTTATTTTTAAAGTATTCCGTTGCGGTTTTTATGAAAAACAAATTTATATTTTGTATCAAAACTCATCATAATCATGAATAGAGAGGTCTCCTAACGTAACATTCCTCAACTGATCTTCAAGTTGCATAGTTATAGATTCGACATTTTCATAGAATAAAGAGTGGAGATTTTGCCAAACCTTTCTAGCTGATGCATTATTCGAGTAAACTGTAGTGATTTGGTGGATCGTAGGTGGCATCAATATGATCAACAATGCCATTAGCAATACAGTGGGCTTTAAACAGATCACTCCAAGGTTCGTAATTGCGGGTAGTAATGTCGAGAATCAGTGGTACGTAGGTTTTTATGTTGGTGACACCAAATGCACGATGGGTTGGTTTAGGATGGCTGCTTTCTTTTCCAAACACGAAGAGAGGGATAATCAACAGAAAAAAATAAAAGAGGAGAAGACATGAAGGGGAATGATCGACTAGATCGTTTTGAAGGAGAAGGATCGGCTAGGGTTAAAACCCAATGTAGCGTGATACCATAATAATAGTTATGTTCCCATGAAAAACAATTCTCATTAAACAATGAGACTCAATATATGTACACAATATAAACAGGCCACAAAGGTCAAAGGCCGAATACACAAAGCCCTAACTCTAATGGGCTAACTAACAAGAATACAAATGTATATACAAAACATACCTGCAAACAGGGACTTCTTTTCATAAGCCGAACCCCAATATGCGGTTGATCTAAAAATGTTTTTAGTAAATTGTGTCGGACAACATGAAAATCTTGAACAACCATCCCCATGTCTATGGCATCGTCTGACTTTTGTATTTTATTTTTCAAGTCAAATTGTAATTCCTCCTCTTAGTTTTCAAATCTCCATTCCAATCCTTTAGCTTCCTTTTCATTAAAAAAGAAAATTATGTTTATCCATGAACATAATAAATTTGTTTCTTTCAAAATAGGATAATCAACATTTTGATGGGCCCATAAATACTTTACCAACTTCTCAAAGCCATATAACTCCAAAACTTATGAAGTTTAAAAGATATGGCCCATAATCTAAATCATCATTTTTTCAGGAATTAGGTTAAATGAACTTTGAGTTATGATATGACCATATCAGATCCAAAGCAAGAGAGGATAAATTAGTGAAAATATCAATGACATCTTGTGAAACCAAATAATGATCTAATTGACTAATTTGCTCATTTTCTTACATGCAAAAGACAATATAAGGATTTATTTTTACATTAACAATTTTTCTGTGATAACTCTGAGGAGAAAATGGCTCAAGTAGAAGACGTTTTCTTAAAATAAGATTGTTTTTATAATAAACCGGCTAAGCTCCTTCAGTTAATAAGTTTCTAATTTTTAAATGGTAACATAAAGGAAATTCATATAATAGCCCACTAGGTGTAAGACCCGTGTATTACACGGGTTTTGATCAAGGTTTAAAGATTAAGCATTTTTAAAGTAAAATTTCGAATTAAATACAACTTAAATGATGATTACGTAAGTATTTCAATCTATAATTCTATATACTAATAAAGATAACTATTGAAAGAAATGAATGTAAAATACTACAATGAACAATTCAATAGCCGTATGTGCAAACTCATTGTATGTGCAAACTCAATTATTTAGAATTGTGAATTGTCAAAAGGGTAAAATTTTAATGCTCATATATGATATATATGAAAAAGCAAAAAAGGAAATTACGATCCCTTGGCTATGATATTAATTAATTGCTTTGAATTTATATTCATTTAAAATTGCCCAAATCAATTTCCCAAAATTAATCCCCATAAATTAGGAATCAATGTTTTTAACTCTTATAAAACTTCCTTATTTAAAAAATCCAATCTGTAATTTTTCTAGACTATGTAAAAAAAAACATAAATTATAAGAAAATGACATGTGACGAAATGTCTAAAAAGATGAGAAATGACAAAAGAGATCTTTATTTATTAGGAATTAAAAAAAAGTAATTTAACTTCGAAGATTTTATTACCGTCAACTTTTTCGTAAATTTCAAAACTATCATTTTCTTTGTTTTATTATCCTAAAATAAATAAGTTATGATTGTCTCTTAAATCTAGGGGGAGACCTTGGTGTCCGAAAGAAAAAAAAAATTAATATTTCATAATCATTTCAACATTGGTCTAATTGGTCTAATTGGTATTTCGTTGGGTAAAACACAGGGGGATTTCAAAAATTATAATTGGTCTAATTGGTGTGTTTGTCATTTCAACATTATGTAACTTTTTTTTTTGAAACCACAGGGACCATTTATCATTTTCATCAAAATGTTTTAATTTCCTAATTCTAATTTATTCCTGATTATTGTTTTGGGTTTGGCTTACTCATTTGCAAAAAGTTGTGATTGCGAATGTCAATAAATTTATTTAAAAAAATTACAATCAAACACGTACTACGGTAAATAAGTTGCATACATGGTAGCTTAACGAAACAGTGTTACAAAAAATATTAAAAGGTATCACGTGATGTCTTCAAATAAATAAACCACACATACAAATTATAATACTTAAAATTCACCCAAATCCACAAAAATAGAAACAAAACAAATAGAGCAAGGAAATTGCAAAACACGCCCTAATCATATCCAAGAAAAACACAATTCAACCCTAGAAATCAAATATCAACATCACACATGGTCCTTTGAAAGCCCCTGGAAGAAGTAGAAAAATGAACCATTATAGGTGCACACGATACTTTCATGTGGTAGTGTCTTGACTTCCACACTCCCACCTTGAACCTTATTCTAGCCTTCAATTTCACAGTCATCTCAACTCGACCTGACGTTCTTTCAGCCTTCAGGTCTCGTGCAATCTGATCCGACAACTGTACATCATGCGATGCAAGATTCAACTTAAAACGGGTTGCGTTTCTTTTAGGCTGATGGAACGGATCAATAATCCCTCTGCTAAGAGTTTCATCATCATATAGAACCTCAATATCAACTTTATCATAGTAGACAGACACTTTCTTGTTAGGATTGTATGCACGAAGGATAAAGTCGTAGGTTGAGTTTAGGTGGTTGCCATCGGATAAATTGTAGTTGTTGATAGAACCATCATCAATGGAGTAAACCAACTTTTTTGGCTTAATGGTTAGCCAAATGATGAGAATGGTTAAACCAACAAGGACTATGAGTACTAGTAAGACTATTGCAATGAGTCTAACCAGATTTGAATGTGTTGGGGTGGCTTGATTTGGGGTTGGGGGTTTAGCTGTTGCCATTTTCTCTAACAATTTAGATAACTTGGTTAAAATGGGGTTGAGTGTTATATAGTATGCAAAAAGTTGGGAATGTTGTGTTATAGAGAATAGAGAATGTCTTGCAACAGAATTTTTCCTTTTTCTTTCCACCAAATGTCCTTTTTATTTTTCCTATTGTAAAATACATATAATTTCACATGATCCAAGTGTTTTGTACAAAATTAAATGATTCTTATTATGATTTTTTTTTTGTATTAGTTACGAGAAGGAGATATAGATATATTTTGTTCGAATATTGATTTGATATCCGGGACTTCCAATATGTATTCCTAAATAATTAAAATTTTGAAATATACATTATATTTAGTTAGCATAAACCAATTGTTATAAATGAATTCTATTATTTTTTTTATATTTTTTTTGGAATTTACACTAGATTATTATTTGTCGACATGATTTTCATATATTTTATTAATTTTAAAATAAGTACCAAGTAATAGAGGATTAATAAATGTAAACATGGAGAAAAAGGACCATAAATGATTCTTAACTTGAAGATGGGGGAAGAAGGAATAAGTAGTACTCTCAAGTGATCCTTTTATTCATGTTTGAAAATTGCAACTTTTGTGGATCCTTGGTTTTGAAGGTTTCTAAGAAAACCCCCCTGTAAATTCGATTCCTTTGGTAAATTTAAAAAAATTACAATTAATTTAGTTTTAGATAAATATACAATTACAATAATAATATAATTCCATAATTTGTCTAACTGGGGTGGCTGTTACTTGTTTGTACAGATCTAGTCATTATATTTTCAAGATATATTTCTGTTGCATCATTTTGTTAAGAACACTTTATTGAGATATCTCATTAAGAGTTTGGTTTAGTACAACGATATTATTCCATTAGTATATCAGTTAAAATCAACAAAGTACTTTAAGGCTAGAGGGTGTGGCTGCGGTTTGTGCCACCTCAGCCGCGCACACTGTCCCCAGGTCGCGGTTCTCTGCGGTTTTGGCCGCAGTGCGGTAGTCCATGGCCGCACTCCTTTTTCCCTTTCTCCTCTTTTACTTGCACTCTCTCTCTTCTCTCAACCAATTATCTTCTTTCTTTTTTTTTCTTTTCTCTCTCCTAACCTTTTTCGCACTCACTCATTTCGGTTTCTAGTTGATGAAATAAGAAAAAATCTGAGTTGGCGTCTACGTGGCATAGGAGGGAGTGCGGTTTCGGTAGCACTATTCCCTCCAGTCTAATAGGTCATCTGTAAAGTGTATTACAGATGAAATGTGTAAGAATGATTGTAAAATTTTGTTGTGAGATGGCTCAAGATTATTACTAGTATATTGATTTTTACCAAATGATGTCTTTTTCTAACGGCAAAATACATTAAAACAAATATGACTAAATGGTATGGTCTTTGCCGGAGGCAATCTGATTTGGCATTTAATGACAGCCGCAAACACCGCACCTTGACTTTTTTTTTTTAATGTGCAGCTGATAAAATGAACCGCAAAAAAATTCAACCAACAAAAAAAAAACACATTAGTACATTATATTGATACTATATGTAAGACCCGTGTAATACACGGGTTTATTAAAAATAAAAATTTAATATCAATATTTAAACATTAAATTTAATATCAATATCAATTTTAGAGCTCTCATTAATTATGACATTTATTATATTATAAATATATCAATTCTTTTTCAAGGAAGCATTTATTTCTCTCAATATTATAACCGAACTAAGTTATGATATGTGAACAAATCAAAAAATTACATGTGGAAATAAATAAATTCTAAAAATCTATTAAAATGTCATGTGTCCAAATCAATAAGGACATGACATGTGGCAAAAAATGGATTTTATTTATTAGTATAGATTTTTATTTGACACCCTTCTTTTTATTTGTAAACAAAATTTTTACCATTGGCAAAAAAAATATCACAGCCCACTTATTATGGCAAAAATACTAAAAACTTATATGGTGCCTATGTGACATAATTTTACCATTGATAAAAAAAAAACCAACACACTTATTAACCTAAGAGACTAGAAAATACATAATACTATAAAGCAGAAAGATGGAATAAGATTTTGTAACGAACTAATTTAGTTATATCTAAACTAGGCTTCCTATGAATAGTCTAAAAGATGATCGTGAAATATTTTATGAAAAATGATAGTTGATTCTAGGCTCTTTTCCTCTAAATAAAGTCTCGCTTCCAAAATTCCATATCACCCATAACGAAGTAAATCTCCATTTTTAGCACCAAGCGCAGACTTTCTTTGAAATTCTAATAATTTCCCGTGACCTCATTCCATTCATGATTAAAGAATATATACAAGATACATGGGAAAAGGGCTCGAATACAATGGGCTAAACTAATGTGGGCTATCTATACAAGAATATTTACATGAAATAATGATCCGCTAACAGCCCCCCGTAGTGCGAACGGGGGGAGAATCGCGTACGTTCAAACTGGACCGAAAGTCTGGAAAAAGAGGCGATGGAAGACTCTTGGTAAATATGTAAGCATATTGAGAAGATGATGGCACATGTAAAATTCGAATGTGACTTGTGGCAACCTTGTCTCGAACAAAATGAAGATCGATATCAATATGTTTTATCTGTTGATGTTGGACCGGGTAAGTAGACATGTACACATCACCCACATTACCACAATAAACAATGGTAGCCAAATGTGGCGAGTAGTGAAGTTCAAGAAGCAAGTTTCGAATCCAACAAGTTTCTGCAACGACATTGGCAACACCTCGATATTCTGCTCCTACACTAGATCGATAGACGGTATTTTAACATTTTGATGACCAAGACAACAGATTTTTTCCCGAAAAACACAATATCCGGATATAGATCAATGGGTGAATGGGCAACCAGCCCAATCAACATCAAAGTAAACAATGATGTCATGATACGGAGAGCATAAAAGTTGAAAACCATGACCCGTAGTGCCACGTATATAGCATAGAATATGTTTAAGAGCAGTAAAGTGAGGTTCCCAAGGATCATGCATATATAAACATATCTGATGAACAACATATGAAATGTCCGGTCTAGTGAACGTGAGATACTGCAGTGCACCGGCAAGGCTGCAATATAAAGTGGAGTCGGCAACTGGAGGCCTAGAGCTATCGAACTTAGCAGAAAGATCATCAGGTGTTCGGGAAGTTTACAGTTAAGCATGGACACTCGTTCAAGAATCTTATTGGCATATGTTTGTTGAGATAAGAACATACCATCCTTTGATCTAGTAGCCGAAATGCCCAAGAAATAATGTAGATCGCCAAGATCAGTCATGGAAAATTCAGAGCTAAGGACGGACATGATATGGGTTAGCAATTGTGAAGAGGATCCGGTGAGAATAATATCATCTACATACAAGAGCAGATATGCTATATGAGAACCTTGTCTGAAAATAAACAATGATGTATCACACCTACTATGAACAAAACCAAAATGTTAGATAAACATAGCAACCCATTGAAACCAAGCTTGAGGTGCCTACTCGAGACCATATAGAGATCTTTGAAGTAGGAAAACATGGTTAGACCCAGTAGGGTCCTTAAAAACCGGAGGTTGCTGTATATACACAGTTTCCCGAAGATGCTCATGGAGAAAAGCATTCTTGACATCGAGTTGTCGAATAGGCCCTTGATGGGTTACAAGAATACTGAGAACAGTCTGTATAGTAGTTAGCTTCACAACCGGGCTAAATTTATCATCATAGTCAATGTCAGGTCTCTGACTCCGACGATTAGCAACAAGTGTCACTTTGTAACGAGATAGAGAACTGTTTGTATTAAGTTTCTTTTTGAACATCCAAATACACTTAATAACATTAGAATCAGGTGGTCGTGGTACAAGAACCCAAGTTTTGTTTGAGATAAGAGCCATAAATTCATCAGTCATTGGTTTTAGCCAATTGAGTCTGTAAGGCTTGCAAATAGTTTTTAGGATTAGGAGAAAAGAAGTCAACATGAAGGTTGGGCTTATAGATGCTCGTTTTTGCATGAGTCAACATGGGGTGTTAAGACCTTAGAGACTCGGTGTTGATGGGAGGAGACAAATCTGAATTTGTAGATGAAGGGGGTGAAATGGAGATAGCCGAGGGGAACAACTCGGAGACGGGAGTTCTCAGTGAGGAAGATGTCGAATGGGTAGGGATTATCAATGTGGTAGGATTTCATTACAAAAGATGAGGGATGGTGATGGATGGAGTCTCATTAAAAATAAAGTGACAAGTAGGGAGTTAGGTTTCGTGAGGAACACCTCCGTCGAAATGATTTTGATTAGAAGATGGAGATTGAGTGAAATCGAGTGAGCCAAGGAAAGAGTATGATGGTGAAAAATTCAAGGCATTGATCCCAAAGGGAAAACGGTTTCGTCAAAGACAACATGATAAGATATGATAGTTTCTTGAGTATCCAGATTGAGGCATATATAACCTTTATGATTGGAGGGATACCTAAGGAAGACACATGGGATGGATCTTGGTGAATGTTTATGAGGAGTTACAATATGTAGAAAATAAAGACATCCAAAAACACGAAGATTAGAGTATGATGATTGTTTTTGAAATAGTTTGTGATATGGAGTGTAGCCATGTGTAGAGCTTCAACTCAATAAGTTAGAGGCATATGAGCATGGAACAAAGGTGTACAAATGACATTAGTAATGGTGTGGAGCATGAGTTTAGATTTGTCATTTTGTTAGGACAAGTAAGGGAACGAAAAACACATTTGAATACCATTTTCATCATATTATTGATGAAACTGATGATTGTCATAATCACCCCCATTGTTGCATTAAAAGATTTAATGTCAATTTGAAATTGATTTTTGACAAATGAACGAAATCACATGAATTTAGAAATCACTTAAGATTTGGCGCGTAACGGATAACCCACAACAAATGAGAAAACCCACCCAAAAATATGATATAATATTTAATACCACTAATACTCTTAATCAGAGAGGTCCAAACATCAGAGTGCACAATTTCAAAAGGAAAATGAGTGATAGAATTTGACACACCAGTGGAAGCATAACATGTTTGCCAATTTTGCAAGCATGATATAAGCTAGAGTCTTTATTAAAAGAACAAGAAATAGAACGATTATGAACTAGATAGTTGATTACATGGAAACCGAGGTGACCTAGGTGTTGGTGCCAAATTGACTGAGCAAGGGAAGCAAATACTTGAGGAGTACGAGTCGTGATAGGATAGAGGTCATCGGTGTTGTCACATTGCATTAGAGTTTGTTTTGTTCGATAGTCCTTCACAGAAAAACCAAAGTGGTCAAATTCAATAGATCACATATTTTGACGAGTAAATAGATGAATGGAAATGAGATTTTTAATTATATGAGGGGTAATCAAGACATTTTTAAGATTGAGGGTACAATAAAGATTTGGGAGAGATGTATGGCCAATTTTTGTGATGGGTATGGATGACTCATCACCAACTAAAATTAAGGATAAATGATTATTTTTATTATCTAAAAAAAGTTGAGAGTACCTACATTAGAATGATGATGAGCCGTAGCACCAGTGTCCATGTACCATCCGCCTTGTCTCGGGTTATTTAATGTTGTAAAATAGAACATTTTCGGTATATAGGTGGGCTTAGGGGATGCATTGTTGGGCCATAGGGCATGTTGAGCAGTTTGGGAGGCGTGAAAGACATGTTGGGGAGAAAATGGGCTGCTAGGTCCTTGTTGAAAAAACCAATGGGCTACTTGATGTTGGGTTGTTGCCTAAAAAGTCCCATTTAAGGGATGTTAGGGCAGATTAGATGGACTCGGCAGAACACCTGGTTGCGTCAAAATAGAACCAGGCATCACTTGATGCCAACCAAACACCTAAGTACCACCGTTGTTTCTATGGTTGTTGTTGGACGACGCGTGACCACCACCATCGCCTAAAAATTATTCCGATTACCATAGCATCCGCCGCCTTGGCCTTCGCGTTGTTGATTGCAACCACCATGATAACCCCCTCGATGGTTATTGTGAGATTGGGCGGCTTCTAAGACCAAAATTATAGAAGATGGCGAATGGTCTGAGTGGATTTGAGTTGAATTTTTGGATTCATCTTGTTGCATTTGTTTTTCTTCAAGTAGAAGGATGGAGCGTATATCCCAAAACGAAGGCAGGGGATCGTGATGGCAGATGGTGGTTGTAATGTATCGAAATTTTTGAGAAATCCATTCAATGTGTAGGCAAAAAGGTTGTGTTCATGCACTTTTGCATCCATGTTATCCATCAGGTCAGCAAGATTTTTTATGCGATTGCAGTATTCAGTGATTTTGGAGTTACCACTGGATATGTTACGAAGTTCGTTGTTAATCTGAATAATCTTGTTGGCCTTGTTGTCACGAAATACCATTTCAATATATTCCCAAACTTCATACATAGTAGCCTTCTTAAAAATCATTTGGAAAAGAGAGATAATGAGTGTATCGTACAACCAGGACTTGACTATAGATTCTAATCTATCCCTTCCAGTGCAATCAGAAGGGATACGTTGCTTCTCATTTTGTGGTAGCAGGTGATCGGCAGCTCCATAGTCGTTATAGTAGATCTTAAAGAGTTATCTCGAGATGTCATAATTGATTCTTTCAAGATCAAGCACAAGGGGACAATGTATTTAATGTTAATCGTAGATTATGGCTTGTTACATAAAAAGGAAGAATAGTTTGGTTTTGGATATCTAGTCATGATGATTGAATGGAATGAGAGAAGAAGAGGAAAACGAGAAGAAAAGAGGATGAGAAGATGATCGACGGAAGGGAAGCAGTCTACAGGAACCAAGGTTTTTGGAGAGAAACTTTACATAAAAGTTTCACAGCTCTGATACTATGAAATTCTAATAATTTTCCATGACCTTATTTCATTCATTATTAAAGAATATATTCATAATACATGGGAAAAGGGCCCTAATAAAATGGGCTAAAGTAATGTGGGCTATTTATACAAGAATACAAATAATAAAAGAAATAATGATTTGTTGGAATTCTTTTCCCCCTTTCTTTGTTATAACAAATGTCTAATTATAGTTTCTTCACGCAGACTTTCAATGAAATAATAATAATCAAAAGATTCCATCGGCGTTGAAGAATGCAAAGATTCAATCGATGTTGAAGCTTTTTTCTTGAGGATTCGAGGCGGTGAATTGAATTTGGTGGAAGCACTGAAGAATTTGGAAGAAAGATACGTATAGAATACCTTTGAAGTTGATCAGTATTAAAAATAAGCCATGACTCCATTTCTGAAGTCAGCTTATGAACATTATTGTTCATAAGCCGACATCAAATTATATATATATATATATATATATATATATATATATATATATATATATATATATATATGTGTGTGTGTGTGTGTGTGTATTTGTGTGTGAGTAAGTGTGTGTGTGTGTGTGTGTTTATATTATCATATTGTTCAAAAAGGTTAAAATTTATATATCAACATAACGTAAGAATTATTATGTCATAGTTAATATGAATAACTATATAATCTTAATTTGCGCAACACGTAGGAATTCGTCTACTATATATATATATATATATATATATATATATATATATATATATATATATATATATATATATATATATATATATATATAGGGGATGGTTTAAATAAAAACAGTAAATAGTGTGAGAACGTAAAAATACTATTTTTCTGTTATTATTCAGCAATGAATTTGGTATCAACAACTTTATGTCATTATTTAGCAATGAATAAATGAATAGTCATAGGTTAAAACTAAAATTTGACTTTACTATAAAAATGCACATACATAAATTTATAATATAATAATAACATTCTAATGAATATGTATGAATAAACAAATGTTAATATTCATATTAGAATTCTTCAACAATACACATATAGTCATATATAACATTCATTATAGAATAATAACATAAACATAGTTTTTTATGTTCTCACATTATTTACTGTTTTTATTTGAACTTACTTATATATATATATATATATATATATATATATATATATATATATATATATGTGTGTGTGTGTGTGTGTATGTATCATGTATGTACATATGCACATATATTAGAGGCATTTTTATGCATTTTTAGGGCATTTATTCCATGCGTTTGAATAATATGTAGGAATTAAATTTTACGTATTTTGAATATTTCAGGACTTTTTGGTAAATTTGTGGAACCTATTGATTTGCATGCCTTTTACATAATTTACATGAGCTTAAAAACTTGGAATAATCTTAGGATGTAGTTATCCAAATTTCATGAAGAACATATCTTAAATGCAAAAAGTCAAAAAAACGGAGATTTGTACAATTTTGGAAAACTACACGGCCAAGTCAGGCTTTTCCTAGGATCTAGACTCAGTGATTCCATCAAAATCATGTCTCATATACATTTCAAAGTGACCTACTCAAGTCAAATATTGGATCAGTTTAGTTAGGGTCGGTTTTTTCAAAAAGTCGAAATTTACAGTTTTGGCCTATGGTAAGTTAACTCATCCGAGTCAACCCGATGCCAAATTTAACTTGATCGGGTCAAAGTTTACTTGTTCCCTATGCTTCCTAAAACCTATATATATATATATATATATATATATATATATATATATATATATATATATGAATCATGGGAAATTATTTCGACCAGATCTAATGTATGGTTGCTGAAGACGAATTTTTGGTGCAATGGAATGTTGAAGAACACAATTATGGTGGGGTCAGGCAGATTGTGTTAGAAGAGGCTCATAAGTCTCGCTTTTTTATACACCCAGGAGCCACCAAGATGTATTGGGATTTGAGATTGAACTACTGGTAGCCGTGTATGAAGAGGAAGATAGTCTGGTATGTGGAGAGATGTTTGACCTGTAGGATGGTCAAGGATAAGTATCAGAGGCCGCATGGCAAGATGCAGCCTCTGGAGGTTCCCATGTGGAAATAGGATCAGATTACCATGGACTTTATCTCCAAGTTTCTGAAGACAGCAAAGGTTTTTGACGCTATATGGGTCATTGTAGATCGATTGACCAAGAGTGCCCACTTTTTGGCTATCCAGGAGAGTTCTTCGGCCGAAAAGTTGGTTGATGTTTATGTCAGGGAGATTGTTGCTAGCCATGGGGTTCCGATCTCTATTATTTCTGACCGAGATGTTCGGTTCACTTTCTGTTTATGGCAGAAGTTCCACGAGGAACTGGGCACAAGGCTGCATTTCAGCACTAGTTATCATCCTCAGACCGACGGCCAGAGTGAGCGGACGATATAGACCCTTAAGGATATGTTGCGGGCCTATGTTATTGATTCCGATGGGAGTTAGGACTCCTACCTACCTCTTGTAGAGTTCTCCTACAATAATAGTTATCACTCAGCATTTGTGCTCTGCATATTGAGCTCTTGCATGGTCGGAGATGTCGTACCCCAGTTTGTTGGGGGAGGTTGGTCACAGGGTTATGGGAAGGACTAAAATAGTCCTTCAGACCATGGAGTTTATTTATCAGATCAGGCAGAGATTGCAAACCGCTCAGAGTTGGTAGAAGAGCTACGTCGACCAACGCCGATCAGAGTTGGTGTTTCGGGTCGACGATATAGTACTCCTGAAGGTCTCACCTAGAAGGGTGTGATCAGCTTCAGGAAGAGGGGTAAGTTGGGTCCCCGATATATTAGGCCTTTTTGAGTGATTACCAGGGTTGGCAAGGTTGCTTACAGGTTGGATTTACCTAAAGAGCTCAGTCAGATTCACAGCATTTTCCATGTTTCGCAGCTGCAAAAGTGTGGAATGGATGATGATCTTGCGCAACAAGGAGATACCTTTGGTAAAGGTACGGTGGCAACATCGGAGAGGCTCCGAGTGGACCTAGGAGCTGGAGGCTGAGATGCGGGAGCATTATCCTAAGTTATTCATTGCGGTAGACTTCGAGGACGAAGTCTAGCTCAAGTGGGGGATAATTGTAACATCCCGATGTAAGGTACTTTTAAATTTAACCCCTTTAATTCATTTATATTGCATTTGGTCCCAAAGTTGAAGAAGTGGATGCAAAAGGGCCTTAATGGCATTATTGTAAATTAAGGCCTTCGAAATACACCATGCATACATGGTGTACATTGAGCGTACTAGGGCACTCCCTAGTACGTTGGACGTACATTAGTGTACGTTAGGCGTACTTTATAAATGAGGAAACCCTAATTTTTAGGGTTTGGCTAGCATTTAAGCATCCTTATGGCCTCATTTCCCTTCACCTTATCAGCCTCCACCCTCTCATTCGTGTTTGGAACCCTAGTGCACCTTGAGAAGCCATTTCTAGCCTAAAAGATTGTGTTTGTGTGCTTAGAAGAAGAAGGAAGGAAGCCAAGCTCATATTGGAAGAGTGAAGCATCTTGTATATAGGACTTATTCCTCATTTGCAACCTTTCATAGGTATAAAGCTTGCAACTTTATCTTTCAATCGTGTAGATCTAGAAATAGGTGTTTTAATGATGCTTTTTGGTCCCAAATGTCTTATCTTGAGCATGGCATATTCTTGACGATTTGAGTTGTCCTTTCAGACCCTAGGAGGGTCCTAAGTCATAAAAATGAAGTCTCAATGGTTAATTTTCTCCATGCATCTTGTAGAAGGTCTTAATGTATTAAGACCTTGAGTTAAGCACTTAACAGGCATGTAAAGTCATAAAAATGGAAACTTTATTACTCTAGAGTGTATTTTAGCCTTGGATTTGAGATATGGATATAAGTGCTTAAGCCATTAAGCACTTAATGAGTTTTGAAGTTTACGAGATTACGCCCCGTATACTCGGAGTACGCCCTGCGTACAAGGTTGACCGCCCCGATGTTGGTCAACATGTGAGGCTCGAGCACGCTCAGCGTACCTCCGGAGTACACCCCGCATACTCATACTGGGTCAATTTGGTTGTGTTGTCTCGGTTGACACATAAAGTTTTAGAAGCAAAACACATAAAGGTGGAAACTTGATCACTTAAAAAGTTTTAGAAGAAGATAAAAAAGTTGAATCTACTCTGGATCTAGCTTCTTTGTGCATATATGTCACTTGCTTCTTCAACAAGGATCACTAAAACGCCCCAAAGGCACAATAATCTACAACTGGGAAACATGTGTTACCAAACCCTATTTCACCTAGCAGGTTACACAACCATGGTAACTCGCAATTATGTTTGGGTCATATCCATACATTCAGATTCAACAATTCGGCTGGAAAAAACATTTTATTTCTTACTTTTCAATGAAACCAGATTCCCTCCAACAAACACAAATACAACATAGTAGACTACTTGTTCAAAATGTTCCCATTATGGTAAGTTTTTATGAACCCTTCTATCACATCATGTGTAACACCCTACTCCGAGTCGTTTCATAATTCGAGGTTGAGACCCAAAAATCAAGTATCATAAGGCTTCAGGATTTAGGGGAAGAGGGGATTAAACCCAGTAGGAGGTGGACAATGTAGATTATGTGATCCAAGATTCGGTTGATGTTTTAGAGCCTAAGGGCAAAATGGTAAAAGTGATGCTTCTTGCCTTTTATTTGAATTAAGGATTTTAGTTTGATTTATTTTTAAGCCAAAATTAATTATATAGGGTTGTAAAGATCCTCAAAACCTTTCTGAGGATATAAGGATCGTCGAAATCGGAGTTAGAACGAAGAAGTCATGGCCTTCGGAAGTTAAGAGGTTTTTGGGCAAAGCCTAGTATGTTGGACATACAGGGTGTAAGTCGGGCGTACTAGCTCGGAGTGATCGCGAAGGGTTAACCTAGTACCTTGGGTGTACTAGGAGTATGCAGGGCATACTCACTCAGGTGCCAGACCCTAATTTGGGGGTTTTGTTCCCTATTTAATTTCTTTAACTCAATCAAACCCTTTCCATTCTTAGCCTCCACCCCTTAAACGTTCTCCCTTAAAACCCTAACCCTAGTTGGATATTTATGAGCAAAAGAAGGTGTTCTTGTGTGCCTTTGAAGGAAGAGGGGGTGGGGATTGTGCTTAGAAGCTTGAAGCAACCTTGGATCTGGAATTTCTCCTCCCTCATTCATCTTTAGAATGTATAAAGTTTGTACCTTTATGCCTCCATTGATAGATCTAGTTTAATGGATAAAATTATTCCCTTTTTGTCCCATGAATTGGTCTAGTTGGATGTGGGTTGTTCCTAGTCTTGTGACGTGCATGTCTAGGTGTACAAGAGGGTATTAAGTCATAAAAATATGATATTGACCTTATTCTTCTATCCATGCATGTATTAGGAAGTTTAGAAGGTTATGATAAGTTAGGGTTTTGGATTTGGACACTTTCTAGCCATACATTTATGATTTAGGGCATCATTTAGACTTAGATCTGAGCTCTGGACAAACGGTCTTACGATATAAAGTGCTTAATGGAAAAGAAGGAACCAGCTCAAGTACGCTAGGCGTACTAAGCCATCCCATGTATGCAAGTTGTAATTTGAGTATGCAGGGCATAGTCAACCAACCTTAGACTTTGACTTTTGTTGACTTTGTTGACCGCTGAATTTTTAACCAAGTTTGACTTTAGGTCAAACTTGAGGGTTTTGACAGGTGATTAAGATTTTATCTGGTTTCGGTGTTAGTGGATCTGTGGAAGCAAGTAGTGTAGCAGGGAGCGTATTGACGTGTTTCTTGGGTTTCTTCATTCAAGTGAGTTTTCATCACCGTACTCGTGGGTCGAAGGAACCAATATCGGCCCACTAGATTATGTATCCTAGTACTAAGGATGACGTTATGTGGTAGTGATTTGTTAGATTGGTATCCTGGTATATAGGATGTTGTATGCAGTAGTGATCTGTAGATCTGCCTGTTAGTCTATTGACTGGTTATGTGATTAGTTGTTGTTGTATATATGTTATCTGTTATGTATATGTCGACATAGTATGGTTGGGTTGAGATTGTATTGCTTTGTGCAGGCAGACAACAAATTTGGGGAAACCTAACCGGGAGGTTGTAGGCCAAGGTAATCCGAACGAGAGGTTGTAGACCCAATACGTTATATACAGGGCAATCCAAATGGGAGGTTATGATCCAGGGTAATCCAACCAGGAGATTGTGGACCCAGTATGTGATCTTCAGGGCAGTCAAAGTAGGAGGTTGTGGGCCAGGGTAATCCAACCGAGAGGTTGTGGACTAGTATACGATCTTTAGAGAAATCCAACCGAGAGGTTGTGGACCCATTATGCGATCTTTAGGGCAATCTAATCAGGAGGTTGTGGTCTAGGTAATCCAACCGGGAGGTTGTGCACCCAAGGGTATTCCAGTCTGATGACTGATTGGACCCAACATGCATGATTGTATATGTTATATGTTTGGGTGGTGGTACTTTGGGGTAACTCACTAAGCTTTGTGATTACAGTTTTTTGTTATTGGTTTAAGGTACTTCAGATGATCGGGAAAAGCAAAGGCATGATCGTACACATCCATCAGATTTTATGTTATTGGATTTTTGGATACTCAGATTTTCGAACTATACTTTTGAAACAACGTTTTTGTAAACAATTATTCAATTGGGGTTGTTTTGGAAAAATGAAAATTTTACTCTGATTTTTGGGACGTTACAAGTTGGTATCAGATCCCTGGTTTGAGAGTTTGTGTGAATCCAGACTCAAACTAAGGATCTGTAAAAGTTTTCAAAATGAATTCAAATTAATTTCAAGTTAAATTCAAATTGTTTTCAAAAGTAAACCATACAGGAGGAAATGTGTACGATTAACCAGAGCAAGAAAGTATACCCAAGTTACCACACTGTTATTTGTTATGATGTGATAGAACTGCATGCTAGTGATAGGTTAGGGATCTTCATGAATTGCATGATAGAATTGTCTGATATATGATGCCTAATAGCCTAGGATTACTTCTTGTATGGAATCGACATCATTTCTGTAGTTGCTTAGTTTATGCATCATAATTATACATAACTAAGATTTTATAGCCTGAGAATGTTTAGTTTGGCCATATTTCCTGTTTGTTTTTTAGTTGTGGGCTTAGGGTAGAATCAAGTATTCGACTATATATAAGATTCAGTGTTATGTATGATTAGCATATGCGAGTGCTACATAGTTGGTGGAAGTTTCATGGATGAGTATATGTGTGAGTAGTCGGCCAAATGAGGAATGTTTAGCCACTCTTGAGAGAGTAGATGCATGTGTATGTGTATCCTTGATGCTTAGGCATAGTGGTCTGAAATTTACGTGTACGGATCTGCCTGATTCTGTTATGGTGTCTTAGTGCTAGTCGGTTTCACTACTCGAATGTTGTTTGCTTTGTTCTTAGTGGGACTCATATTGATGTGAGTTAACCATTAAATGAATATGCTAAGTTACATGCTGCAAAGGTTAAATAATTTTAGAATGATGGATTCGACCCTATTACGCATCTCTCGTTTGAGTCTAACCGTTGTAGGTTTAGGACTTTTAGTCGAAAAATTATTCAAGTTTTGATGCATGTAATTGTATTCATGAAGTGGTTAGCTAACATTAATAGGGTTTTTTCAGAAACTGATAGCAGGGTGAGGTTAGGATCCTAGGATAACCTAGGAAGGGTTGTAGTACACATGGTGTGATGTTTAAAAGGTTTTGGGAATATTATTATGAGTAATTGACTTAGAGGACCCAAGATGATTCTTGAGGAAAGTATAGATATGTGTGGAAATACTACTGGAAGCATAGGTTCTATACTCGAATCGAGGAAATTTTTGGGGATTCTAAGGAGCAGGTCGGGGAAGATAGCATGGTTTGATACCATGATCCATGGCAAGTGTTTTCATATATGTTGATCTGATTAGTGATGGTTGCTCAGACTGATGATGGTTCTGGTGGTTGTTTGGGCGTTAGTAGCCATGTTAGTTTGGGTTTGAATGGTGTTGAGCTAGCTGAGTTAGTTGAATTTGAGGTCTTGAGGGACTTGGTCGAGGTAATGCCAACTGAGTCATAGGAATCAAGAAAGAAATTATGATCGGCTCAGGGACTTCAGCCGAAGGTTGAGTAACTAGAAAATGGGATGGAATATCCTATCTACAAGAAAGACTATGTCCTTTCATCTTTCTGTGATTTAGAGTAAAGAGAGCACGAACATGTGATCTTCAGAGCTGAAACAGAGGCCCTGCAAGGGGATAGGTGGTTGCGGTTTTGGTGACAATATGATGGTGTCGGAATGCAGAAGAGGATCCTTATCGTAGGGTCGCTTGAGATGAGATCAATGGTCTTCTTTCTTTGGATATAGGGAGGTCAGGTGTTAGTTGATAGTTTCAATCGAGGAGTGTAGTAACCCAATTGTTTCTAGATAGGAAGATAGTGTTTTGCTTATGCATTTGCAGGGGATCTTGATGTTAGAGGCAACCATGATTGGTGAGTTCCCGAGGTCTCCATCTGAGATTCGAATTCTTTTGAGTTTTCTAGGTCTCTATCTGGACGATTATTTTGTGTTGAGATATATCCCATGATTAGGGATGCTATGTATTTGTGTGAGCCGATTAGAATTTTTGGTTGTTTGTGATGGATTAGGTGTCTAAGCCCATAACTATAATTGGTGTGTACTTGACCCGAGAGTAGCATGGTCCATTTTGGATTGCATTCACTGGAGCAATTTGATAGGAAGGATATTTGAGAAATATGTTATTTGTGATTTATTAATATATTATAAGAATAATATATATTAATTGAGAAATCATATTATTTAATTGGTATTGATCAAGAATTAATTTAGAATTAATTTAGTGATCAAAAGAGACTGCTTAAATTAACAGGGGATGATTATGTAAATCAGTGATACATATAGTTCGGGCTAATGATCCATAATTGATTAGTAATGGACTAAGTTTATATGGAGTCCACGAAGTGTTATTGGATTAAAAGCCTAAGTGTATGAATTAAGGTTTACAAGTGACCCTTGGAATTCTACATTATATATGTAACCCCTTCAACCCTAAAATGGCCACTTGTGTTCCATGAGGAAACCCTAGCTGATTTTAGTGGTTCCTAGCCTCTATATCATTGTCCTCCAATTGTTGGTGGTGTTTTGTGACCCATTTGAGGCATCACACTTAAGGTGCTAAGCTCTTGAAAGGCCAAGTTCTACAAGCTACAACAAAGAGGTAATCATTTAACTTGTTTTTATGTTTAAAATATCAATGTTGTATGCTAGTTAGGCTTCATGCTTTGGAAAATGAAAAATTACATGTATAACTAGATAAAACTTAGATCCAAATCATTAGGCATGTGCACCATATGAGTGTTATAGTGCTGAAAACCCAACAATTTGCAAGGTCATTTGATGGTAGTTCGAACCTAAGTTGGGGAGACCTGGATGTTCAGTTTAGAGGATCAACGACATCTTCGAGTTTTGGTTTTAGAAGAATGGGTCATAGGGAATTGTGATTCGGGTAAGTGAAATTTAGGTTCATGATTTAGGAAAGAAAAGAGTGCAGAGGAAGTTGCCATCAGATGTATGCAAACAAGAATCTAAGAGTCGTCTTCGCGACAAGAAGATATTGGACAAGGGGTTCGTTACAGTCAGTGGCTCCTTTCGGAAGAATCAAGGAATAGATCAAGAGGCATTTGGGTCGCTCAAGTTGAGTATCAATTGTTGACAAATGAAAGACCCTCACTTTCGTATTTATGAAAGACCCAAAATTTCATAATTGACAATATAGTTACTCCAAAACATGCTACTTGCATATTAATAAAAACAATATTTTACATTGATAAAGAGGTTACAAACTACTGGATACAAACCGACTATTTTAAAGTGTTATATATTACATAACTTCCCAGGATTCTATAGTTTTATACATATGGGAGTGCAAAATACAATAGTTTCAAGCTATTCATAATCTTTTATCAATACAATAGTTTCAAACTATTCAAAAATCTTCTATCAGTATATAACTATATTGGATGCTTATCTCCTGCAATTTGTTAAACATTGAGAGGGTAAGCGGTGACGCTTAGTGAGTTCAATAATAGATACAATATAGCGTTATGCCATATATATACTTCAATATGGCGAAAGCAAAGAGGAACAAGGAACAACAAGGGCACATGTGAATCATGTGTCAAACTTTTCATATCAATCATTGATTTGATTCAAGGATATACAATCAATGAGACATAACAATTTCCATACTTGATATATACATCAATAAAGCTTTGGTCCAAATGGCACAGAAGACATACAACTTCGGATTAACATTTTGGTAGATTTCGGGCTTATAGCCCTGTCTAACCTTCTTCCAATACCATAGAATAGAAATCATTCTCTTACGGAGACATGTTCTACATGGCCAGAGGCTACATACCAGTACCAACGTGAATCTAAGTCCTTTCACTGATCACATGGTCAAAGGTATTTCTTTGCTATTAAAAATAGAGAATAAAAAATAACACGGGAAAATAACCCTGAACAATAACACCGAAAAGCACATAGCACATATAACACATAACATACAAATTTTCCTATATATTAAACTCATCGTGAAATAACCGCGGGCTAAAATATTAATTTGGGCAGCACTTCGGCTCTAAATATAACTTTCTTCGTTGAAAACCAGGAGTTTTCTTGATAACCGGGCTCTGCGAAGGTAGAGCTTCAAAACCGAAAAGATAAATTTTCGGGCTTCTCGGGCACTTCGGGGCGTGTTTCGGGTGTTAAAAAAGAAAATCGGGGCTTCGGGGGAAGTGCAAGTAGAAGAAATATAAGTTTAGGGGTAAAAAGTGGCAATTTTCTAACATTTACCTAGGAGGTCTCACACCCCTTATAAAGGTAAGAGGTTCTGATCCGAAGCGAGAGGGAGAGGGCAGGTGGCTGCGAGGCTCGGTACACGCGGCAGCTTAGGCGAGGCTCGGATACAAGAACGTTCCGTCCCGGCTTCGGATTGGTACAACACTTCAAACACAGGGCAGTCAGCAGCGATGCGCGTCGAAAGATCATTGGGCCGCACCCTCGGTCGAATCAGCATGCGACACGCGAGTCGGGCATGAGGTAAGCATGCGAGGATCACGTGACCCGCTCCAATCCTTGCGAATTTTCTCAAAAATTGTGCCTAATCTTGTAAAATCCATAACTTTCTCATACGGGCTCCGTTTTTGACGTTCTTTATATGAACGCGTAGGTAAAATTATGCTCTACAACTTTCGTTTAGTCTTCGTCGGCTAACTTTGACTTTATTTTTAAGATTATTATTTTTAGCAGACCAGGACAGGAAAATCCGTTAAAAATTCATAACTTCTTCATCCGACATCTGTTTTCGTCAGACTTTTTACCGTTGTACTACTAATGACGAGACCTTCAATTCTCATTTAGGTTGTGTTGGCTAAAAATTACTCGATCTAAAATTCGAGTTTTTAAATGTCTACTGCTAAGCTGAAACTTAGAAAAATTATAACTTGTTCATACGAAGTCAGATTTTGGCGTTCTTTTTATCGAACTTCTCGGTTTAACGAATACTACGAATTTAATTTAGATTACTAAGGCCAAAAAGTAGTTTATCAAAAACTCACTTTTTACGTCATTCGGTGCCGTGTGGTTTTGTCGCGGATCTTCGATTGGTCATAACTTTTTCATTATAACTCGGATTTCGATGAGGTTTTCGCTTAAATTTTTCTAACGAGATTATCTACAACTTTCAATAATAAAATTTTAGTTATTCAAAATTTTATATATTCATTAAATTTCACTATTTGACATTTGATTGGAATCTCATAAGACTTCCAATACTTTCTGAATGATTCTAAGCATAGTTTTACTTCAATTCTAGTAAAAACTATCTATTAGAACTCAAAATTCAAATTCACATAATATTTCATAATATTATTTAGTTAAAACACGATTTCAAAATGTGTATGTTACAAATACCTCCTCCTTTTGAGGATTTCGTCCCCGAAATTACATCGATTAAAATAAATGGGGATATTTAGCTCTTGTCTCTTTCTTATTTTCCCAAGTATAATTTGGGCCTCGATGGTGTTTCCACTTGACAAGCACCAACTCTACTTCTTTATTATGTAGATTAGTTGTTCTTTCATTCACGATCTCTTCAGACTCTTCTACATATCTTAACTTATTATCCAGTTTCACCTCAGATAATGGAACTGTCTCATCATTGATGCTCAAGCATTTGCACAGATAGCTCACATGAAACACATCATGAATACCTGCCAAATCTTCCGGCATTTCCAAGCGGTATGTTTGTTTACTAACTCTCTGGATGATTTTGAAAGGACCAACAAATCTAGGGCTTAGTTTTCCTTTCTTCCCAAATCGCATAATGCCTTTCCATGGGGATACCTTCAACATTACGAAATCACCCACCTAGAATTCTATGAGTCGTCTCCTCTTTTATGTATAGGACTTCTGTCGATCCTGGGCCGCTTTCATTCTTTTTCGTACAATTTAAATCTTGTCGATGGTGTCTTGAATCATTTCAGGGCCTCCAAGGATCTTTTGTCCTATGTCTCGCCAACATAATGGCGTACGACATTTGCGACCATATAATGTTTCATATGGTGGCATTTTGATTGAAGCATGGTAACTATTATTATACGAGAATTTGACAAGAGGTAAGTATTTATCCCAGTTACCACCGAACTCCAAGACACATGCACGAATCATATCTTCTACTGTTTGGATTGTTCTCTCCGCCTGACCATCTGTTTGGGGATGATAAGTTGTGCTGAGAGCAACTCGAGATCCTAATTCACGTTGCATACTCGCCCAAACGTGAGAAGTGAAGCGAGTATCACGATCATAAATGATCTTTAGTGGCACACCGTGTCTTGCAACAATTTCATCTAAGTATACTTGTGCGTATTTCTCCATTGGAGCCGTTTCACGCATGGCAAGAAAATGAGCGCTTTTAGTCAGGCGGTCGATGATTACCCAAATGCTATCATGTTGTCTAGCAGTCTTTGGAAATTTGGTAATAAAATCCATGGACAGTTCTTCCCATTTCCATACAGGAACACTAAGACTTTCTGGGGTTCCATAAGGCTTTTGGTGCTCTGCTTTGACTTGTAAGCATACTAAGCATTCCTGTACATATCTTCCAATGTCTCTCTTTAATCCAAGCCACCAATAATCAGCTCTTACATCATAGTACATTTTACTTGTACCAGGATGTATTCACAGTTTAGATTTTTAGGCTTCATCTAAAATCTTCTGTCTTAATCCACCAATCTTTGGAATCCATAGCCGATTCTTGAATACTTTTAATCCTCACGGATCATCAAGTAAAGCATCATTATAATGTATCATCCCTTCTTTCTTCACATTTTCTGGCTTTAGGGCCTCTTCTTGCTATTTCTCTAATTCATCTAAAATAGTGAATTTTACTGTAGTATGAGTAATAGTATAACACATACTATTGCGATAAACCTTTCTGCTAAGTGCATCGGCAACTACGTTGGCTTTTCCAGGATGATATAGGATTTCACAATCATAATCTTTGATCAGCTCCATGGCTCATTGTTCTCTCATATTCAAAGTTTGCTGACTGAATATGTACTTGGGACTTTTGTGGTTGGTAAATAATTGGCATTTTGTACCAAAAAGATAATGCCTCCAAAGTTTTAGGGCAAATACCACTGCAGCGAGTTCGAGATCATGAGTAGGATAATTCTTTTCATAATCTTTTAGTTGTCTTGAGGCATAGGCTATCACTTTTCCATGTTGCATCAACACACAACCGAGTCCCAATCTTGAAGCATCGCTATATACGGAGAAATCATCATCACCTTCTGGGAGTGATAAGATCGGAGCATGAGTCAAAAGATCTTTTAGAGTTGAGAAAGCTTTTTCTTGGGCTTCACCCCATTCGAACTTTACTTCCTTCCGTGTAAGACTCGTGAGAGGTACGGCTATACGAGAAAAGTCTTTAATGAATCTCCGGTAATATCCCGCGAGACCCAAGAAACTACGAATTTCAGAAGCATTACGGGGCACTTCCCAATTTTGAAAAGCTTCGATTTTAATAGGATCTACGGATACACCGACACTAGAAATAACATGGCCAAGAAATTGAACTTGGCGAAGCCAAAATTCACATTTCGAGAATTTAGCATATAGTTATTCCTTTAGAAGAAGTTCTAATACCGCACAAATATGAATGGAATGGTCAGCTTTAGACTTGGAATAGATTAGAATATCATTAATGAATATGATGACTGATTTATCGAGCATTGGGTGGCATACCTGATTCATCATATCCATGAATACAACAGGAGCATTTGTTAAACCAAACGGCATAACAAGGAATTCATAATGCCCATAACGAGTATGAAAAGCAGCCTTCGGTACATCCTGCTCGTGAACTTTCAAATGATGATAGCCAGATCTTAGATCAATCTTTGAGAAATAGCTAACACCCTGAAGTTGATCGAACAAACCGTCGATGCGAGGTAGTGGGTACTTGTTCTTGATAGTCACCTTATTCAGCTCACAATAATCAATGCACATCCGCATCGATCCATCTTTCTTCTTGACAAATAGTACTGGAGCACCCCAGGGAGAGGTACTCAGTCGAATGAAACCCTTGTCAAGTAGTTCCTGCAGTTGGATCATCATTTCTTTCATCTCAGCTGGCGTAAGACGATAAGGAGACTTTGCAATCATAGCTGCACCAAGCACAAGGTCAATTCGGAATTCTACTTGCATATCTGGAGGAAGGCCAGGCAAGTCATCGGGGAAAACATCAGGATATTCGTTAACAACAGGAACATCATTTACAATTTTCTTCTCCTCTTTTGAGACATCAACTGTGTAGGCCAGATAGATAGAACACCCTTTCGATATGAATTTACGGGCTTTAAGGAAAGAGATTATTTTTAAGAGTCTTTGTTCACTATAGACATAGATATGATTCTCCCCTTCAATAGGAATGCGTACTACCTTTTCATAGCACAAGAGTTCTGCGTGGTACTTTGATAACCAATCCATACTAAGAATAATATCAAAGTTAGGCAAGGAGATAGGGATCAGGTTAGCAAGAAAAGTATAGCCTTCAATTTCTACAACACAATCCATATAGACTTTATCAGCAAGTAATGATATACTTCTCGTAGTATCTACGTGAAATGGTTGCGCGAGTACAAAACAAGCAATTTGAAAGGAATGCACAAATTCATAAGACACAAAAGAATCTGAGGCACCATAATCAAATAAGATGTGAGCAGGTGTAGAGTTGACAAGAAATGTACCCGTCACAACATTTGGGTCCTCGTGTGCCTCCTTTGAGGTAATCTGGAATGCACGACCCTTAGCTTTTGGCACCTCCTCCTTTTTAGTTGGAGTACCCTTTGATTGTTGAACAGGGACTTGACTTCTCGCCGGTTGTTGAACAGAAGCTTGACTTCCCGTCATCTGACCAGTAAGAGTAGGGCAAAAATGCTTCTTGTGGCCAGTAATACCACATGGATAGCATGTAACAACCTTTCTTGGGCAAGCTAGCTTTATATGACCCTTTTCTCCACATCCATAACAGATAATGGATTCCTTGTCTATTTTGCATTGGCCCAGATGATTCCTTCCACAAACACGACAAGGAGGCGATTGAATAGAAAAAGATTGTGATCTACCGCGTCCACAAGAGGCATTTTGAGTTTGCACTTGATTACCAGGTTCAGTCCAAACGGATTGAGCTGGTAGAAAAGAAGGAACAGGAACAGTTCTTTCAGTATGTGGATGCTTCGGAGCAGTAAAAGTGGCACCACATATTTCTAAGTCATGCTCGCATCTTCGAGCATACTCAACGAATTTATCGAATGACAAAACTTCTCGATTGGGAACGAAATCATGGATTTCGTGTCGTAGTCCCTCCATGAATAACTGAATTTTCTTGTCTTCAGTGGGAATATACTTTGTAGCAAACCTTGCTCTTTGATTAAACTGAGTTTCATACTCATTCACAGTCATTCCTCCCTGTTTAAGCTCGAGGAATTCCTTCTCCAATCTCCTCCTCATGTCTAGAGGACAATACTTCTCTAGCAAACGAGTTTTAAAAATTTCCTAGGCTAAATTCTCCTGGTCAAACCGGTTGAGAGCTTCATGTGTTGCTTCCCACCAGACCAAGGCTTCTCCGATGAGCATTGCGGAAGCATAATTAGCCTTGTCTTCATTATCCACATGAGAAAATATGAAACACTTTCTCTATGTTTTGGATCCAAGTAAGAACAATAATGGGATTAAGAACATCGGAAAACTCTGTAGCACCACTACTCTTGAAATCTTCCCAATCCCAGATCTATAGCCCCTTCCTGCACCTCCAAGATCCTTCTTCCTTCTCCAAGCTTTAATGCACTCTTCAAGGCAACAATTGGCTCAATCAATGGATATGGAGGCTAGGGTTTGGTGTTCTGGGTTAGAGAGCTAGTTAAGGAACCCTAGGGAAGAGAATGAGGCGCTTAAACAGGCTCCAAGTCCTGAATTTAGGGTTTTCCTTGCACAGACCAGACTCGCCGAGTCTCCTTGGCCGACTCGCCGAGTCGGTCACTTACTCCTCGACCCAGATCCCGCTCGGACTCACTGAGTTCCTCCTTGGACTCGCCGAGTCGTCCCTTAAAATTAGGGTTTCCTTTCCTTTCCTGGCCTTCCAGACTTTGGGTGTTACAACTCTCCCCCACTTAAACTAAACTTCGTCCTCGAAGTTTGCCATGGCAAGCCGCCTGTGATCTGCCTTCAATACCCCACCAATTTTTCCAACACCAGCTGCCTACCTTCGCTGGCCATCCGCTCGGTCATTCCGACTAACAATAATCCTTGCGGATAATCATCTCGGGTCAACCCTGACCCTGAACATTTGGAAACATAACTTACTGAACCGACAATCCTTCTGGTACTCTCCGAGTACTGCAGCCGAATCCATAAGGGTTCACCCCCTCTTTCCTTGTGCGATTTCCGCCCTTTCCAGGGCAACCTTCCATAACCAACTACTTCCTCTGCCACTGTGAAGACCCTATCTTCACCAAATCCATTACTCCCGCTACTTCCATTACGGGTCATTTTCGCCAGTATCCACTAGGCATTTCCTTCTTCTATAATTTGGTGTCGAGCACCCCACGATAAACTAACTGAATTCCACCATAGACTGCTTACCCGCACTGCTACTAAAAATTTTGCCATTCCTCATCTAACTACTAGAGGAATAGAGACCGCCCTTGTCCCTGCCAATCTATCAATATCTGGATTACCAGCTCCCACCGATCGCTAGTCCCAACACAACTCCTAGTCGCTCCCAGCGACTTTCGAAGACACTTCGCCTACCTATAACTGCTCAATCTATTCTTCCATTCAGGCACTACAATCCTGGGATCCTCGATCCCCTATCCAGACACTAAGATCCCTACCAGGTCCCACCTGTGCTGCTAAAACTCACGGGACCCGCCCACGGGTCTCACCCGCCTCTACCCTTCTAGTCTCACTTGTCTAACTACTCTCGCACGGGCCTCTCCCACGGGTCTCACCCAACCATACTACCTAGCAACCCTGTTCTCAGGTCTCACCTATACTGCTATTCTCATACGGGCCTCGCCCACGGGTCTCACCCAACTATATCCTGGAGCGGCCTCTCCTAAGGTCTCACCTCTCTAGGGCTATACAGGCAAACTCCCTATCATTCTCATCCACTACCCATTCCTGATCCTTATCTGATCACTAGGAGATAATGGCCTCGCCCTAACTCCGCCAACAAAGCTACTATGGAATGCTACGGCTTGCCCGCAGTCTTACAACACCTTCTATCACCGTCTGCTAGTGAATGCTACGGCTGTCCCATAGTCTGACAACACTTTCCACTGCTGACTGCTAATATGAAAGCACCCCATGCTTTCAGTTCTCAAGATCTTCCTTCTGACTCACTCGAGTCCTACAAGCGATCCTCCAACCTGAATTCCCAACCACATACTAACCATCACCAATACACGCACTGGCTGAGGGGGAGTTTCTCAAACTCCTAACCCTGAACTCCTCAATCCATCGAACGCGGTACTACTTCTTTTCCTTCTCAGAGATCGCGTACTCATTCTGGACCTGCGTGCTCTTACCAAGTCCCTCCAAGGCATGCTACAATTACTGCATCCTAAGTAACCTTCTCCAATAGAACCCATCCCTTAACTACTATTCCAATTCTAAGGTATGCAGATGGCATATAACTGTTGGGTTTTGAGCATTCTAACACTTCCTAAGTGTACATGCAACCCTAAATACCTTGGATCTATGTTTTCTCTATTATACATGCAAATAAGAACATCCAAGGTATTATCCTAATCTAGCATACAAAAACTATGAATGTAACAAGATAGAATACATACCTCTTGATGTAGCTTGATGTCTTCAAGCTTTAAGAGCTTAGCCCCAATAGTGTGGAAGCCTCAAGTGGAATCACAAATCACCAAGACACCTTGGAATACTTTAGAGAATATGATTACTTGGTTCTCTCTAGTGAAATTGGCTAGCCCTTCTTTAGTGTATTCACACTAGTGCCAATTTCACCAACCAAAGACATCTTTATATAGTATGGAGGATTAGGGTTAAACCCTAATACCCATGACCTTTCATTTCCTAGGATCCATGGGTTAAACACTCCATGGACTATCCATGAAAGCTTAGCCCAACCTAAATGAACTTGGCCCATTCCATATATATAAGAGTCCATATTTAATTAGTTCCTTTTGATCACTTAATTAATTATAAATTAATTCTTGATCAATACTAATTAAATAATATGATTCCATATTAATATATTAGAACTTATAATATATTAATATTAATCATAATCATACTATTCTCAAAAGATTATCCATATAAATTGTATCGGTGAAGTGCAACCCAAATGGACCATGCCGGGTCGGGTCAAGTACATACCAAATATAGTTATGGACTTAGACATTAATCCAACAGTCTCCCACTTGGATAAGTCTAAAACTATTATTGCGTATGACTTCAAACCTAACTGGCAATCGTAGCTCTTAAAGCTGCTGTCGAACTCTGATCTTGTCAACGAACTTGTCCATTAGATAAGGGATCATATATTCCTCCATTCTAGATATCATATGGACTGAGACATGGATTATAATCATTCTCTCTGTCCATTTGTTGTTTCCCGATTTCCAATTTATGACGACTGACTAATTGAACGAATCAAATCAGTCCTGGCCCGGCCGAGCACTTCCATTTGTCATCATCAAATCATCGAGGGGCCCACAGATATCGCTTTTATCCCGAAGGTAAAAGGAATGGATAAACTTCGACTCATATGGCTAGTTCTACTACTTGTTGAATCATACACAAAGGCACGTTTTATAGCACCGAGTTACCAAATGCGTTTTCGTGCAATCAATGTACAACCAACTCATAGTAACAACTCATATCTCTAGGTTTGAAGAATATAAGATATTATCGTCTCATGATCACTCGTGATAAAATCCATGAAGTGATTCCAATGAGCGCGGGTTGAACCCAATACTCAGAACTTATGAGCACTCATGAGTGTTGTAGCCCTTTGTCCAACACCTTAGACCTCTACAAGCCAACCCATGACAGTCTTAATTCATATCTACTTCCAACATATGACCGACTGTGGATGGTTTGAATAACTTAGTCATTCTGGAAGAATAACCTAGTTTATTCGGGAAGTCAAAACATGCAAAGTGAAACACAATAATAATTGAATCCAATATGGTATCAACTCTTTGAACATAAATAAAACACCTTTTATTTATCACCATATGATTACACATTATTCATTGTATACTGTTTCAGCTATCAACTTTATTCTTGAATTTAAAACAATAGTTGTCCCATGCTCCAAGCATGTACACTATGTTTTCTTAAACACTAGTCATGCCACACACCAAGTATGCATACTATGTTTGTCTGTGATCCTTACTTTGTGAACTAGATCAATTGAACATAACTTCAATGATTCTCTTTTCACACTCCCAAATCCTTACCGCAAATGCAAGAATTCCAAATTCATGCCATTTACTGAAATCTGTTAGATTCTAAACTTATATGCATTGATCCTCTTGTAATGATTATGCACAAAGTCAGAAAGACTTGACAACAATCATTACAGAGTATTCCAAAGGAGATCAGCTCCTTGGAAACATCCTTCTTGCATTAAGTTTCCTAATCTTAAACAGATTGAAAATTCTAACTTTGAAACATTTCCAGATTCCATTTTGACTATCACTTCTGAACAAGAGTTGCCTCCTTACAGACTATGTCAATATGGTCCTTCCAGAATTATCACTATACTTCCAATTGTCCTTGAGTAACCAATCTTTGGTAAACCTTAGATTGTCCTCGACAATTGTTTAATCCTTTTAGTCATATCCAGTTCTAAACCTTTTCCCTTCTTAATGCCCCAGGCATTTGGAAAATTTTAGAACGGATGAATATAGCACATGTAATCGATCCTATATCCGAAGCATATGGGACACGATTCATGATGTCTTACATAAAGACTAAACCAGTCTTTTGCTATAATATTTCCATTTCAATTTGCCAAGTTCTCATAATTCAGATTATGAAAAGGGATGCCGTAATCATAATCGAATTTTAGAACGCAATAATCGAATTTTAGAACGCAAATAATGGACCCATATATAAAATTTCCTTATGTTGAGCCATTCCAACATGAAATTCATATATATCCTTGACTAAATGATTAAAACCTCACGATCTAAGCTTATAGATTTGAGATGAAGCATAATTTCCTCTCCCTTAATTATAGCAAAACAACTTTTTCCCAATTGAAACTTTTGTTTTCTATAATTAACATTGCTAACTTGCAATACTTATCATAATTATCATGCTCCCACTAACATGATGATTATTAGCATAACACTTATGCTCCCACTAGCTTTGACATGTACTCAGAAATCAGCTAGACAGTCTGAAATTTAGATTCATACACCCTTTCTGTAGATAGCTCACCTGTGTGTCTAAGCAATTTCAAGAACCATGAAGAGGGATACCGTAATCATAGTCTCAATTGCTTAGGCATTTGCCATTTCTCACAAGTCCATGTTAGTGTGCCGGTTAACCACACGCGCTCCACTAACGACTTTTGAAAATGCAAATAACACAATTGATATCTTCGTAAAATCTACTTAGTGAAAGCGTTTCCTCACCATCATTTTCATGAATCGGAGAGAAACCTTATGACACTTAGATTTATATGGTGTATGAGCTCCTACCCATATGAATTTGTCAAACCATAATCACAAGACAAAGATAATGACAAATCCAAAACCATATGGATTGAACTCAATCTTAACTTCTTGCCACCTGGCAGCTCAAGGGCCTGCCATTGCTTCCAAGTTGTTATGCAACAAACTGAGAACTCTAAGAACTCATATGCAAATCCAACTTTAACTGGAATGGGCACAGATATGTCAACACGATAGGTTATAAACCTCAAGTCGTGTGCTAGTGAAGAACTTGAGGTTTTATTCTTGATTATTTCTTGAGACTTTCAAGACCTTTAAGACTCCCACTGTCCTCTTGACATATAAGATTCCCTTGTCAAACATCCAAGAGATAGTGCGGATTCTAATCAAGAAAAACACTTTACCCAATTGGCCTAAGTTGGTCTTTGTTTTATCCAAAACATCACAACTTACCAATTTCAAATGTACAAGAGTAGAAAACTTTTACTCTTACATTTGACAAGTGTTTTAAACCTTCTTTAAGACATGTCACTCAAATGACAATCTTGGAGTATGACTCTAAGACTTGTATTGGAACGAAGTATGACTCATCTTCTTGATTTAACCATTTCAACAATTCAAGTTCCTCTTCTTAGTCATAATAATGCACTAAGATTTCCTTAGAGAACTAATTTTGATATGGTTTCTTAATCATTAAGATGATCACAAAACTGATACTAAAGTACTCTCCCATCTTTTCAGATTTGAGAAACTTTTATCCTTCTGCCTTATTTGATTCTTCTTATCGATCTTTAGTGGTGGACTTAATCAGTGCACAAGAATGTGTACTCGATCCCTAAGTCCTTTACTTGACTCACACATCCATGTGAACAAGTAATTAGTCTTAATTTTCCAAAACTTGAAAGTTCTCATTCATCATGCTATACAACTTGCATGATTCCAAGTTCCGGTCCAATTGAAACTTGGGTGATGAGAATCTTTCCTTATTTGGTAAATTTAGACATTACCACAAATGAAAGAATCAATTTCATACTTCCACTCTTGCTACTAATGGAATCTTATAAGCAACAAAAATTTCCACAAATGCCATTGTAAGGATATTTTAAAATAAATAAAATCAAAAATTTCCTTTTATTTTAAACCTTTGCGGAAAAACTATCCTTACAATCCATATGAAAACTTGTTGTTATCTATTCCTAAGCAATATCTCATAACTCCTAAGAAGTAGCTCAAGAATCCGATTTTTCAAACTATGCGATAGAAATCCATCTATGCGATCAGATTCAGCATATTCTTCCTTTAAGTTTCTTCACATTCCTTTGATTCTTAAACCATCACCATGCGACCCGGTCACATCATGTATCAAGAATCTCAGAATAGAAACTTAACAGAGTTAGATAGTGGATTTTACCTGAAGTAGAGTCAAACTTATTGACTTTAACATCCTTAGGTAAATTTGGCAGCTTCGCAACCAATGCCCTTTCTTTGGCAATACAAACATATGGACCCTTTGATAATGGTACACAGGACTATCACAGACTTAGCTTTTCTCTTTACCATTTGGTCAACCGAGTTGACTATAGCCGATCCCTTTCCATTGGGAAGAGAATGCTTTACTGGATATCCAATGTCATCATTGTCAATGTCCATAAAGTTTTAGGAAGTTGATCTTAGCAAATAGATAAGATCATTAAGGGTCTTGTCATAGTCTGTTTCATAGGTGTCCCAAAGGAACTCACTATGTGACTTAGAAAGTGATTGAACCACCAACTTTCTCAAGACTTTGACACCCAACTCTCCCGGCTTGTCAATATGTGACTACATCTCCAAGATGTGTCCACACCTAGACCTTGCCTTGCCAATAGGGCCGGAGTGACCTTAAACTTTTCAAGAACTTGTGGGTTAGGGAGAATAATTTGAAGAGGTGAAGAAGTATGATATCCATGGGACATCATCTTCATTAGGAAACCTTGTTTCAAGAGATTTGGGAAGATCATAGGTGTCTAAACCAGACATCTTTTGGGAGATATTCAAGATAGTTGATTTTAAAGTCCTTAATATGACACCCAATATGAAAATATTAAGGCTAGGACCCAACAAACTATTTTATAACTTAGAAGAGGTATGCCGTAATCCAAGCTATAAAATATTTGAAGGTAGGTGAATGACGATTCACCAATTTCCACCAAGATAAACGAAATGTATTATTAGGTTTTAATTGGTTTTGAAACTCCTAGATCTTTGAGATTCATTGAACTTTTCAAAGGCATGTTTCAGTCTCGAGTGTGCCCTTCAGGTTTTGTGACTGGGATGCCGAGGATCACAAAACAAGGTGTGAAGTAACCATGCAAATCACTTGGTACCCTTAATAAATTACCCCTCAATCGATGTGCCGGTTAACCACACACGCTCCATCGATACTATGATAAATATTAAGTCACCCTTTACCTACCTTGTTAAGTCCAAGTTAGTGTGCCGGTTAACCACACACGCTCCACTAACGACTTAGACAAAGTGTAAAGTGTAATTTCATGGATTAGCACCTTATTCACATTTTTCCTAAGTAACTAAGATTGGGTATTATTAAGAGTTTAGTTACTTAGTATTTTTCATTAATACTTTTAATGAAGGGAGAATTCTAGTCCTGTCAAACCCGTTCGGCTAACGACCCTCCACCAGTCAAGCAAGCGGTGGGTGAGAGTGGACACCCATTAAGTTGCCATTTTATAGGCAACAACCTTATACCCACCTTATAGACCGGCTTCGTGAATGAGGCGTACTAGCGGTAAGACTGACTTTACTCTTATACATATATATATTATTAACTTATAATATTATAAAGTATAAGGGTTGAATTTTAACTTTTAAAATTCTAAGGGCTAACTTGGAATTAAAGTATTCATAAGTGAAAACTTTACAAATTCCAAAACTTGAGGGCAAGTTTTGAAACTATTCAAAACTAATTAATTCCATAACTTATGTGTTTAAAGTAGTTTTAATCCAAAAACTCTTCAAGTTCCATAACTTGAGGACAAGTTATGGAAGACTTTAAACTAATAAAAGAATTAACTTTTCTTTATTTTATAACTTATGGAATTAATTAAGGTTACACCTTTTTTTATTTTATTTTATTTTATTAAATGAAGAGACTCTTGGTCCTCCATAACTTGAGGACAAGTTATGGAGTCATAAAACCATTTAATTAGAACTAGACTCTTCATTTTTGTAACCTTTGCCAATTTTTATGAGTTTTATGATTCTTAAATGTGACTTTTCATATAACTTGAGGACAAGTTACAAAAACACATTTTAGAATCAATTCTTAGATTAATTTGGATTAAAACCAACTATCACATAATTTTATTCATTAATCTAAATTTACTCATAAAACAAGGTAACACAAAAAACTTTTGGTGATCCATAACTTATTCTTAAGTTATGGAATCCTTTAAAACATTAACACCAAATTTTGTAACTCCAAAAAAAAACTTTGAATCAATTTTTTTTTTTAAACCTTTTCATATCCATAACTTATGGAGGTTTCAAAAATAAAACTCTTTAGATCAAACTTTTAAAACTAATAAAATAATCATATTATTTTATGTTTTATTAAATTTTGACCTAATTCAACTCATGAAGCAAATTATTCAAATTTTACAAATAATTAGTTTTTCACAAGAACAAGTAATTATCTTAAAATTTGACGAACTTCATGTTTTTTTTTTTTTTTTTTTTCAACTTTGAAAATAAAATATTTGCATCAATATAACAGAAAACAACCCGTGGCTCTGATACCACTGTTGGGTTTTAAGCATTCTAACACTTCCTAAGTGTACATGCAACCCTAAATACCTTGGATCTATGTTTTCTCTATTATACATGCAAATAAGAACATCCAAGGTATTATCCTAATCTAGCATACAAAAACTATGAATGTAACAAGATAGAATACATACCTCTTGATGTAGCTTGATGTCTTCAAGCTTTAAGAGCTTAGCCCCAATAGTGTGGAAGCCTCAAGTGGAATCACAAATCACCAAGACACCTTGGAATACTTTAGAGAATATGATTACTTGGTTCTCTCTAGTGAAATTGGCTAGCCCTTCTTTAGTGTATTCACACTAGTGCCAATTTCACCAACCAAAGACATCTTTATATAGTATGGAGGATTAGGGTTAAACCCTAATACCCATGACCTTTCATTTCCTAGGATCCATGGGTTAAACACTCCATGGACTATCCATGAAAGCTTAGCCCAACCTAAATGAACTTGGCCCATTCCATATATATAAGAGTCCATATTTAATTAGTTCCTTTTGATCACTTAATTAATTATAAATTAATTCTTGATCAATACTAATTAAATAATATGATTCCATATTAATATATTAGAACTTATAATATATTAATATTAATCATAATCATACTATTCTCAAAAGATTATCCATATAAATTGTATCGGTGAAGTGCAACCCAAATGGACCATGCCGGGTCGGGTCAAGTACATACCAAATATAGTTATGGACTTAGACATTAATCCAACAATAACTCGATCACAAGCAAGCCGCACAAAATAAAATACTCATACCGATAATGATGCAGAACCATAACAATATAATCATGCACAAATAAAAGAACTGAAAACGGAAATCGCATACCTGCAACGTCCGATGCTGTTCTCGTCTCCAGGGTAGTCATCTGAAAAATCCCTGCCTCCTACTGCAGGCGCCTCCGCACAGCCCTGCCGACCGTCTGTGATCCTCAAAGTTGCAGGGGCAGGTGCCATCACCCGTCCTGCCGAAAACAAACTGGGGCACTGGGCCTTCTTGTGGCCCCGCTGATTGCAGTGAAAACATATCAAGTCTGATCCATGTGTGGTGGTAACAGTACAATCCCTACTAAAATGACCAATCCGACCACACTTGAAGCAGCCAGACTCACCTCCGCTACCACTCCTGCACGCACCCCCGTGCGCCCTGCCACACTTCCCGCATCGGCTACGGTCCTGATAATCCCTCGATCTCGAATCCGATCCCTTGGGCCTTTTGCCTGAGCGTGAGGCTACCTGAACCTCATCCGGCTTCCTCTTCCAAATCTTCTCCAAGTCAATCTCCCTCTTTCGAGCCTGAGAGATTATATCTTCCAGCGTCTTACAGCCGAACCTGCTCACGAACTCCCTGATGTCAGGCCTCAACATCTCGTGGTATCGGGCCTTCTTCATCTCCTCATCCGTGACATATTGTGGTACAAGAAGAGCCATCTCCCTGAACTTGGCGGTGATTTCCGCCACAATCTCAGTTGTCTGCGTCAAATCCTAAAACTCCCGTGCCAACTGCGGCACCTCAATAATTGGCGAAAATTCCGCCCTGAACCTTACGAAAAAATCACCCCATGTCATCGCGTCCAATGCGGCATCATCACCCAAAGCATGACCAATCTCTTCCCACCAATCCCTCGCTCTGTCCTTCAGAAGGCAGGAAGCGAGTCTGACCTTGTCCCCCTCGGGACACCGGCTCGTACGGAATGCATTGGAAACATCAGCCAACCATCTACTGCTAGCGATGGGGTCCCTATGCCCATGATAATCTGGTGCCCCGCAAGCCCTGAACTCTCGAAATATCAAAGTACGCGCTCCCATCAATGCCATCATCTCGGTACATCAATGCCATCATCTCGGTACCGAAGGCCCCTAGCCTCTCATCCAAGATCTCCAGTATTCCCTCCTTGACCGTGCCAAAGATCACGAGAGTCTGGTCTAGTATGTTATGCGTAAACTCAGCTGATATCAACTCCCTCATTCACTCCTTGAGCTGCTCGGCTCCTGAACCCGAGCCTGATCCCTCTCCGACACCTGATCCACCCACTGGTCTCTCTCGCAACATCACCATGCTAAAACATATAACACAACCACTATCAGAATACTCATCACTGCTGCGAGACCAAACACACGCATTACCAGGTTCCTGGTCTTGTCTCGGCCTTTCCCGAATCGAGTACGGATCCTCTCCTCTCAGTAGTACGGGCCCATACTACCTTCCACATCTATCCGTACTTTCCTCAAGAACTGCTTTGACTCTACCAGGTCCCTTTTCCACTACTACTGCTCCCAGCACTACCTAATCCTAGGCTTGCCATAGGGAAACCTCTGACTCAACTCAAACCAGTCCTCAGCTGCTGAAGACCTCCTCGTGATGCCAATTATCCATCACCTAAATACCATCACATGTGACGAGGCTCAGATAATCCTTCGAGTAAAAGACACGTCCCTACAACGGTTGGACTCAAACAAGAGTTGCACAATAGGACCAAATCCAGTACTCTGAGATTATTCAACCCTGATCACATGTGATGTGACGTATTCACCTAATGGCTAACTCCCATCACTCAGAATCCCACAATGCACAAAGCAAGCAGCATTCAGACAAGGGGAAAAATCTAACCATAACATACTCAAGCAATCATAAAATCATACCAAGAATCTGTACTAGCATGCAACACAAACTCATAAACTCAGGCATAACCTGAACAGGCTATCCTACTACTATCTAGTCAGCACTATCATGCAGCTCAAAGCACATATAACAGGCACATAAGGCATCATCCCTATATCCTTAGTCCTAATCTAGCATGCTGTTCTATTAACTGATAATCAAAACATAAACTTGTATGGGTATTTTGGGGTACTTACTTGAGCTCGGCTGATTGCATGCACCACACCCTATTCTCTTATCAAAGTTCTTTTCTTTCTGAATTCTTTGCTTTTCTAAAACTGTTTTCTTTCTCAAAACTCTCTTTTAACAATCTGTCTGTTCATTTTGAAAACCTCTATACCAATTCCTCAGTTTGAGTTCAGACACACCTGAGAGCATGTCCGAATCCCTCAAACCAAGGCTCTGATACCAACTTGTAACGTCCCAAAATTTAAGACCCAAAATTTCTTTTAATAAAACATTACTTAAAGCAAAGTCATCATTCCAAGACATAATCAGAGTATTAATTTCCAAAACACATGTTCGTTATCATAGTAAACATTCCCATGCTATCTAATCTATGGTGTGTGCCATGCAATCATTCCGAGCTCTTCCCTCCGCTACCCCAGTACCTGAAACCAAAACTGAAAACCGTAAGCACGAATCTTAGTGAGTTCCCCACCCTACCACATACCATGCATAACCACATACTGCACATACTGGGCCACGCCCGCTATCCTGGGCCTCACCCCTACCTCGAGCCTCGCCCGATACAACGGCCCCGCCGCTCCAGGCCCCACCTGGCTTCGAGCCCCGCACGGATACATATCTATTTCACTTAGGCCTCGCCTATCACGGGGCCTCGCCCGCCAACAAATAATAACACATAAACATATCACAACACATAAGCTAAACACATACGACTGATCCTGTCCTAAGGCCTCGCCTATCCTGGGCCTTGCCCCTGCCCTGCTACTGATCAGTTACGGAACCCCGTCCATGATCCTACTGATTGTGAGATACGGGCCCAGCCCACACTCACTCTTTTCCTAACTTGGGCCTCGCCCCCGATCTGCTGCTAATGAGATGTGGAACACCATCCGCACTCTACTATTGGTGAGTTACGGGACCTCGCCCACACTCACCTCCCTACCAGGCACAGACAAGCATCACACAGACAACAAGTATAAACTATCACTTAAAACATTCCTTGGGCACCCGCCAGCTACCACTGGACCTCGTCCTGAATATCATACTAGTGTGCTGTGCCGAGGGATAACCCCCGGGCCCTCTACTGAATATCATACTCACCTGCACTGGCTCAACTTGTTGATGATCCCACTAGTTGCTGCCCGACAACTCTCTGAGCTCCTGCTCCCCTCGCTCCCCGAGCTACCAATATCAATGCAACACTGAGTCTAACTGACCCCCGAGAAAAAACCAAGTCAACTCTGGTCAAAATCAAAGTCCTGTTCATAGTCAACCTTCCAGGTCAACCCTACTCGCCGAGTCACCCTACTGACTCGCCGAGTTCATATGTTCAGAGTCCCTCCATTCACGTCTCGATTCGCCGAGTCAGTCCATGACTCGCCGAGTCTACCGATTTCCAAGTCCTGACCTGTCCAACTCATCAAGTCTCCACTCGACTCACTGATTCGAGTCTCAATTCGAAGGGTTTGGGGGTTTCACGACCTGACTCGCCGAGTCCAAGAAAAGACTCGCCGAGTCCAAGACAACCTTCAACTGACTCGCCGAGTTGTTCTTCCAACTCGCTGAGTTCCTTCCCAACTTCATTTGACTCGACGAGCTGTTCATCCCACTCGTCAAGTTCCTCCAAATATTCATGCTACTCGCCGAGTCCACTCAAAGGACTCGCCGAGTCCATTCATATCTCTATACATGCAGAGGACTTTTGAATCATCCATTGACTCCAAACTGTAGATCTACCCTTCCCAAGCCTGTTCCTCACGTAAAGTTGCAAACTTTACGTGTAGAGAAGGAGGTCTAGGCAAAATACACCACAAACTAGGGTTTAAGGCAAAGAGGCTCCATAATCAACTCAAGGGCATGTACTTTATGCTTCTTAAGACCATAATATGCTTAGATCCAAAGTAGCAACTTCAGATCTGGCTTCTAACTCAAATGGATACCATCATGGCTAAAAAGCCCCAAAACTCACACATAGATCTTGGTGCAAAAGAGTCCAAGAAGTAGACTATTACCTCCAAATGTTTAGAAATATCTTCCCAATCCCAGATCTATAGCCCCTTCTTGCACCTCCAACATCCTTCTTCCTTCTCCAAGCTTTAATGCACTCTTCAAGGCAACGATTGGCTCAATCAATGGATATGGCGGCTAGGGTTTGGTGTTTTGGGTTAGAGAGGCAGTAAAGGAACCCTAGGGAAGAGAATGAGGCGCTTAAATAGGCTCCAAGTCCCGAATTTAGGGTTTTCCTCGCACAGACCAGACTCGTCGAGTCTCTTTGGCCGACTCGCCGAGTCGGTCACTTACTCCTCGACCCGGATCCCACTCGGACTCGTCGAGTTCCTCCTTGGACTCGCCGACTCGTCCCTTAAAATTAGGGTTTCCTTTCCTTTCTTGGCCTTCCAGACTTTGGGTGTTACAACTCTCCCCCACTTAAACTAAACTTCGTCCTCGAAGTTTGCTATGGCCAGCCGCCTGCGATCTGCCTTCAATACCCCACCAATTTTCCAACACCAGCTGCCTACCTTCGCTGACCTTCCGCTCGGTTATTCCGACTAACATTAATCCTTGCGGATAGTCATCTCGGGTCAACCCTGACCCTGAACATTTGGAAACGCAACTTACTGAACCGACAATCCTTCTGGTACTCTCCGAGTACTGCAACTGAATCCATAAGGATTCACCCCCTCTTTCCTTTTGCGATTTCCGCCCTTTCTAGAGCAACCTTCAATAACCAACTACTTCCTCTGCCACTATGAAGACCCGATCTTCACCAAATCCATTACTCCCGCTACTTCCATTACGAGTCATTTTTGCCAGTATCCACTAGGCATTTCCTTCTTCTATAATTTGGTGGCGAGCACCCCACGATCAACTAACTGAATTCCACCATAGACTGCTTACCCGCACTGCTACTGAAATTTTTTCCATTCCTCATCTAACTACCGGAGGAATGGAGACCGCCCTGGTCCCTGCCAATCTATCAATATCTGGATTACCGGCTCCCACCGAGCGCTAGTCCCAACACAACTCCTAGTCGCTCCCAGCGACTTTCGAAGACACTTCTGTTGGAATAGTGTCTAAGGCTGCTACTATATTAGGCAAGTACTTGACCCGGTTGTGCATGGTCCTTTTGGGTTGCCTTCACCATAGCAACTTGATAGGATGATTTATTGAGAGAGAGTAAATATTATAAAGAATAATATATGGTTATTTGATTAATATAAGTCATAGAATTAATTGGAATTAATTCGGTGACTTAAAGAGATTAATTAAATAAAGGGGTATAAACTGTCAATTGTTTGATAGTTAAACTTTAGACTGTAAATCCATTGGGATATGCTTTGGACGAATTCTAAGAGATATAGGATAGCTAAAATCGTCCATATGAGTTATCCAGGAATGGATTTAGATAGCCTTAAGAGAAGATTATCCAATTAGGGATTAATCTGTAACCCTTAAGGAGTCTACAAGTATAAATAGACCCTATGGCTGAGGGAATTCAACACTTCACCTAAAGTAGAGAAACTCTAGTCAAATTCCATCCCTCTCCTCTCTCCCAAATCATTCTCCTTGCTATTGGTGTTTGTAAGCCATCAGAGGAGTGACATTTGTGACTCTAGAAGCTCCAAGACCACAAGATCAACAAGGAACTCAAAGGTATGATTCTAGATCTGTTTCAATGTTGTTATTTAACCTAATTAGCCATTAGAAGTCTTGGATTCAAAGCATGTTTAATTAGAAAGCCTAGGTCCAAGCATTAGGGTTTTGCATGCGCACATATGAAATTTCTTATGGCTAAAACCCATCAGTGGTATCAGAGTCTAGCTTGGTTTTCTTTAAATTGTTGCTTGATTAACTGAAACAAACCTGCAAAATTCGATTTTTGGTTTCTGAGTCATGGACTCGGCGAGTCTCAAAGTGGACTCGGCGAGTAGGCCTGACTCGGCGAGTCCCTTTGTGCACTCGGCGAGTCCAGGCGTCAGGAATGGCCAGATTCGGGATTTTTTCATAATCATCTTATGGAAACTTACCTTAATCATAATAGATCAACCTAAATCTGATTTTTTTGATATATATGACTATTATCTTGATCTAGTTAAAGGTATTTATCAACTAATTAAATATTTAATTTCCTTATATGATAATTAATTAATTATTTTAATTATTTTAGTAATTATCTTTCAAAGAAATCTTGAATAAAATCAAATATAGATAATTAGGATATTAATTGTTAATTGGAATTATTTGTTATTTGATCCTCCATGTTTTAAATGTTTAAAACTTGCCCTCAAGTTTTGAAATTTATATTTGTGATTAATAGTTTTAATTTAGACAACTTAAATTTCAAAACCCTAGATTTTAAAAGGTTTAAAATTCAACCCTATACTAATATGATATTACTAGTATAATATATATATGTATAACTAAATGCTAGTCTTACCGTTAGTAGGCCTCATTCACGAAGCCGATCTATAAGGTGGGAATAAGGTTGCGGCCTATAAAATGGCGCTTAATGGGTGTACACTCACACCCACCGCTTGCTTGATTGGTGGAGGGTCGTTAGCCGAACGGGTAGGATAGGGCAACCTCATCCTCTCATTAAAAGTATAATAAGTGATACAAAGTAACTACACAAATTTTATAAAATTTCCAAATCTTAGTTACTTTAGGAAAAGTGAATTGATGCAATTGTTGGATAAGGTGTCTAAGTCCATAACTATTTCTGGTATGTACTTGACCCGACCCGGCATGGTCCATTTGGGTTGCATGGCACCATGCAATTGGATAGACTAAATGAGAGAAATAACATTTGGAGATTATTAATATATTATAAGTTCTAATATATTAATAATATTATTTGATTAGTTTGATCAATAATTAATTTAGAATTAATTAAGTGGTCAAAAGAGAACTAATTAAATATATGGGTTGATTATGTAAATCATCCATATCTTGTATAGTGGGCTAAGAGGCTCCATGGATTATCATGTTGGGTTCTACCCATAGGATGCTCCATGGGAGTTACAAACCCATGGGTCATGGAAATGAAGAGTCATGACACATTAGGGTTTACATGGTGTAACCCTAGATGTGTCAACACTATATAAGAATCATATTCTCCACCAAAATTGGCTACACTAAGAAAACAAGAGGGCTTGGCCGATTTCAAGAAGTGTGTGTTCTCTCATATGTTTTTCCAAGAGCATTTGGTGTTGTGTGAAGCATTTGAGGCATCACACTTGGGGTGCTAGGCTCAGAAGGTTTCAAGGAACACAAGCAACAACAAGGTAAGTTATTCTATCTATTATTCAAGTTAAAATTGTTCCCATGTATGCTAGATAGGAATATAGCCTTGGAATTCAACTTAGCATGATAATTAGACAAACATAGATCCAAGGTTATTAGGGTTGCATGTACACTTAGGAAGTGTTAGAATGCTCAAAACCCATCAGTGGTATCAGAGCCTAGGCTTGTTTGTTTTCTATTTGTGCTTAAAAGTTGAAGAAAGTCGAAAAACTTGCTGTCTGACTGCTGGACTCGTCGAGTCCATGGGGGGACTCGTCGAGTTCACTTGAATCTTCAACCTACTCGGCGAGTAGGTTTATGCACTCGGCGAGTAGGGTCGACAGAGTGCAGAATTTCGACTTCAGTTGCTGGAAATGGATTAGAAACATTACCCTAAATTGTTTTGGTACTTGAAAACTTGTTTTAGAAGGTGTAATGTCTTTTCTAACTCATTTACAACAACTAGTTATTAAAATTACAAAGTTTAATGTGATTTTGATTCTTGAAGGTGTTCATATTCATATTCTTGTTCTTATGATGTTTAGATGATCATAGGAATTATTTGTAACCTATGTGGTAGTTTAATTCTTGATCATAATGTGTTTTAATGGAGTCCATAACTTGTCCTCAAGTTATGGAAAACCAAAAGTCTCTTGGACTAAAAACCATTAAAAGAACACAAGAGTTAGGAAAAATGAAAAGTCCTCATTTTATTACTCTATTAAACTCATAAGTTACAAGAAATGAAATTTTTTGAAAGTTTACAAAACTTGCCCTCAAGTTTTGGAACAACTAAAGTTAAGTTAAAACTTTAGTTCCAACCCTTAGAATTTTAAAAGTTAAAATTCAACCCTTATACTTATATTATTATGATTTAATAATTATATATATATGTATAAGAACAAAGTCGTCTTACCGCTAGTACGCCTCATTCACGAAGCCGGTCTATAAGGTGGGTATAAGGTTGTTGCCTATAAAATGGTGACTTAATGGGTGTCCACTCTCACCCACCGCTTGCTTGACCGGTGGAGGGTCGTTAGCCGAACGGGTAAGACAAGGACTTACAAATTCTCATTCAAAGTATGATGAATATTATAAAGTAACTAAATGTTTTATTAAATTCCCAATCTTAGTTACTTTAGGAAAAATGTGAATAAAGTGCTACTCCATGAAATTACACTTTACACTTTGATTAAGTCGTTGGTGGAGCGTGTGTGGTTAACCGGCACACTAACTTGGACTTAACAAGGTAGGTAAAGTGTGACTTAGGGTTTATTATAGTATCGATGGAGCGTGTGTGGTTTACCGGCACATCGATTGAGTGATAAACTTTAAGGGTACCAAGTGATTTGCATGGTTACTTCACACCTCGTTTTGTGATCCTCGGTATCCCAGTCACAAAACTTGGAGGGCACACTCGAGATTGAAACATGTCTTTGAAAAGTTCATTGAATCTCAAAGAATCTAGGAATTTCTAAGAACCATTCAAAAACCTAATACTTAAATATTGCGGTTTTCGTGGTGGAAATTGGTGAATCGTCATTCACCTACCTTTCAAATATGATATAGCTTAGATTACGGCATACCTCTTCTAAGTTATATTATATTGTGATTGGATCCTAGCCTTAATATTACATTTGGGTGTTTTATTAAGGACTCTCTTATATCTAAACTAATCTTGTTCTCTTTTCTTCAGATGTCTTTCAACAATGCTTCTGGCTCTAGTCCTAATGGCTCCTTTACCCTTATGAACTTGTGTGGGAAAGTCACCTTTGATGGATCCAACTGTTTAGAAATATCTTCCCAATCCCAGATCTATAGCCCCTTCTTGCACCTCCAACATCCTTCTTCCTTCTCCAAGCTTTAATGCACTCTTCAAGGCAACGATTGGCTCAATCAATGGATATGGCGGCTAGGGTTTGGTGTTTTGGGTTAGAGAGGCAGTAAAGGAACCCTAGGGAAGAGAATGAGGCGCTTAAATAGGCTCCAAGTCCCGAATTTAGGGTTTTCCTCGCACAGACCAGACTCGTCGAGTCTCTTTGGCCGACTCGCCGAGTCGGTCACTTACTCCTCGACCCGGATCCCACTCGGACTCGTCGAGTTCCTCCTTGGACTCGCCGACTCGTCCCTTAAAATTAGGGTTTCCTTTCCTTTCTTGGCCTTCCAGACTTTGGGTGTTACAACTCTCCCCCACTTAAACTAAACTTCGTCCTCGAAGTTTGCTATGGCCAGCCGCCTGCGATCTGCCTTCAATACCCCACCAATTTTCCAACACCAGCTGCCTACCTTCGCTGACCTTCCGCTCGGTTATTCCGACTAACATTAATCCTTGCGGATAGTCATCTCGGGTCAACCCTGACCCTGAACATTTGGAAACGCAACTTACTGAACCGACAATCCTTCTGGTACTCTCCGAGTACTGCAACTGAATCCATAAGGATTCACCCCCTCTTTCCTTTTGCGATTTCCGCCCTTTCTAGAGCAACCTTCAATAACCAACTACTTCCTCTGCCACTATGAAGACCCGATCTTCACCAAATCCATTACTCCCGCTACTTCCATTACGAGTCATTTTTGCCAGTATCCACTAGGCATTTCCTTCTTCTATAATTTGGTGGCGAGCACCCCACGATCAACTAACTGAATTCCACCATAGACTGCTTACCCGCACTGCTACTGAAATTTTTTCCATTCCTCATCTAACTACCGGAGGAATGGAGACCGCCCTGGTCCCTGCCAATCTATCAATATCTGGATTACCGGCTCCCACCGAGCGCTAGTCCCAACACAACTCCTAGTCGCTCCCAGCGACTTTCGAAGACACTTCTGTTGGAATAGTGTCTAAGGCTGCTACTATATTAGGCAAGTACTTGACCCGGTTGTGCATGGTCCTTTTGGGTTGCCTTCACCATAGCAACTTGATAGGATGATTTATTGAGAGAGAGTAAATATTATAAAGAATAATATATGGTTATTTGATTAATATAAGTCATAGAATTAATTGGAATTAATTCGGTGACTTAAAGAGATTAATTAAATAAAGGGGTATAAACTGTCAATTGTTTGATAGTTAAACTTTAGACTGTAAATCCATTGGGATATGCTTTGGACGAATTCTAAGAGATATAGGATAGCTAAAATCGTCCATATGAGTTATCCAGGAATGGATTTAGATAGCCTTAAGAGAAGATTATCCAATTAGGGATTAATCTGTAACCCTTAAGGAGTCTACAAGTATAAATAGACCCTATGGCTGAGGGAATTCAACACTTCACCTAAAGTAGAGAAACTCTAGTCAAATTCCATCCCTCTCCTCTCTCCCAAATCATTCTCCTTGCTATTGGTGTTTGTAAGCCATCAGAGGAGTGACATTTGTGACTCTAGAAGCTCCAAGACCACAAGATCAACAAGGAACTCAAAGGTATGATTCTAGATCTGTTTCAATGTTGTTATTTAACCTAATTAGCCATTAGAAGTCTTGGATTCAAAGCATGTTTAATTAGAAAGCCTAGGTCCAAGCATTAGGGTTTTGCATGCGCACATATGAAATTTCTTATGGCTAAAACCCATCAGTGGTATCAGAGTCTAGCTTGGTTTTCTTTAAATTGTTGCTTGATTAACTGAAACAAACCTGCAAAATTCGATTTTTGGTTTCTGAGTCATGGACTCGGCGAGTCTCAAAGTGGACTCGGCGAGTAGGCCTGACTCGGCGAGTCCCTTTGTGCACTCGGCGAGTCCAGGCGTCAGGAATGGCCAGATTCGGGATTTTTTCATAATCATCTTATGGAAACTTACCTTAATCATAATAGATCAACCTAAATCTGATTTTTTTTGATATATATGACTATTATCTTGATCTAGTTAAAGGTATTTATCAACTAATTAAATATTTAATTTCCTTATATGATAATTAATTAATTATTTTAATTATTTTAGTAATTATCTTTCAAAGAAATCTTGAATAAAATCAAATATAGATAATTAGGATATTAATTGTTAATTGGAATTATTTGTTATTTGATCCTCCATGTTTTAAATGTTTAAAACTTGCCCTCAAGTTTTGAAATTTATATTTGTGATTAATAGTTTTAATTTAGACAACTTAAATTTCAAAACCCTAGATTTTAAAAGGTTTAAAATTCAACCCTATACTAATATGATATTACTAGTATAATATATATATGTATAACTAAATGCTAGTCTTACCGTTAGTAGGCCTCATTCACGAAGCCGATCTATAAGGTGGGAATAAGGTTGCGGCCTATAAAATGGCGCTTAATGGGTGTACACTCACACCCACCGCTTGCTTGATTGGTGGAGGGTCGTTAGCCGAACGGGTAGGATAGGGCAACCTCATCCTCTCATTAAAAGTATAATAAGTGATACAAAGTAACTACACAAATTTTATAAAATTTCCAAATCTTAGTTACTTTAGGAAAAGTGAATTGATGCGATTGTTGGATAAGGTGTCTAAGTCCATAACTATTTCTGGTATGTACTTGACCCGACCCGGCATGGTCCATTTGGGTTGCATGGCACCATGCAATTGGATAGACTAAATGAGAGAAATAACATTTGGAGATTATTAATATATTATAAGTTCTAATATATTAATAATATTATTTGATTAGTTTGATCAATAATTAATTTAGAATTAATTAAGTGGTCAAAAGAGAACTAATTAAATATATGGGTTGATTATGTAAATCATCCATATCTTGTATAGTGGGCTAAGAGGCTCCATGGATTATCATGTTGGGTTCTACCCATAGGATGCTCCATGGGAGTTACAAACCCATGGGTCATGGAAATGAAGAGTCATGACACATTAGGGTTTACATGGTGTAACCCTAGATGTGTCAACACTATATAAGAATCATATTCTCCACCAAAATTGGCTACACTAAGAAAACAAGAGGGCTTGGCCGATTTCAAGAAGTGTGTGTTCTCTCATATGTTTTTCCAAGAGCATTTGGTGTTGTGTGAAGCATTTGAGGCATCACACTTGGGGTGCTAGGCTCAGAAGGTTTCAAGGAACACAAGCAACAACAAGGTAAGTTATTCTATCTATTATTCAAGTTAAAATTGTTCCCATGTATGCTAGATAGGAATATAGCCTTGGAATTCAACTTAGCATGATAATTAGACAAACATAGATCCAAGGTTATTAGGGTTGCATGTACACTTAGGAAGTGTTAGAATGCTCAAAACCCATCAGTGGTATCAGAGCCTAGGCTTGTTTGTTTTCTATTTGTGCTTAAAAGTTGAAGAAAGTCGAAAAACTTGCTGTCTGACTGCTGGACTCGTCGAGTCCATGGGGGGACTCGTCGAGTTCACTTGAATCTTCAACCTACTCGGCGAGTAGGTTTATGCACTCGGCGAGTAGGGTCGACAGAGTGCAGAATTTCGACTTCAGTTGCTGGAAATGGATTAGAAACATTACCCTAAATTGTTTTGGTACTTGAAAACTTGTTTTAGAAGGTGTAATGTCTTTTCTAACTCATTTACAACAACTAGTTATTAAAATTACAAAGTTTAATGTGATTTTGATTCTTGAAGGTGTTCATATTCATATTCTTGTTCTTATGATGTTTAGATGATCATAGGAATTATTTGTAACCTATGTGGTAGTTTAATTCTTGATCATAATGTGTTTTAATGGAGTCCATAACTTGTCCTCAAGTTATGGAAAACCAAAAGTCTCTTGGACTAAAAACCATTAAAAGAACACAAGAGTTAGGAAAAATGAAAAGTCCTCATTTTATTACTCTATTAAACTCATAAGTTACAAGAAATGAAATTTTTTGAAAGTTTACAAAACTTGCCCTCAAGTTTTGGAACAACTAAAGTTAAGCTAAAACTTTAGTTCCAACCCTTAGAATTTTAAAAGTTAAAATTCAACCCTTATACTTATATTATTATGATTTAATAATTATATATATATGTATAAGAACAAAGTCGTCTTACCGCTAGTACGCCTCATTCACGAAGCCGGTCTATAAGGTGGGTATAAGGTTGTTGCCTATAAAATGGTGACTTAATGGGTGTCCACTCTCACCCACCGCTTGCTTGACCGGTGGAGGGTCGTTAGCCGAACGGGTAAGACAAGGACTTACAAATTCTCATTCAAAGTATGATGAATATTATAAAGTAACTAAATGTTTTATTAAATTCCCAATCTTAGTTACTTTAGGAAAAATGTGAATAAAGTGCTACTCCATGAAATTACACTTTACACTTTGATTAAGTCGTTGGTGGAGCGTGTGTGGTTAACCGGCACACTAACTTGGACTTAACAAGGTAGGTAAAGTGTGACTTAGGGTTTATTATAGTATCGATGGAGCGTGTGTGGTTTACCGGCACATCGATTGAGTGATAAACTTTAAGGGTACCAAGTGATTTGCATGGTTACTTCACACCTCGTTTTGTGATCCTCGGTATCCCAGTCACAAAACTTGGAGGGCACACTCGAGATTGAAACATGCCTTTGAAAAGTTCATTGAATCTCAAAGAATCTAGGAATTTCTAAGAACCATTCAAAAACCTAATACTTAAATATTGCGGTTTTCGTGGTGGAAATTGGTGAATCGTCATTCACCTACCTTTCAAATATGATATAGCTTAGATTACGGCATACCTCTTCTAAGTTATATTATATTGTGATTGGATCCTAGCCTTAATATTACATTTGGGTGTTTTATTAAGGACTCTCTTATATCTAAACTAATCTTGTTCTCTTTTCTTCAGATGTCTTTCAACAATGCTTCTGGCTCTAGTCCTAATGGCTCCTTTACCCTTATGAACTTGTGTGGGAAAGTCACCTTTGATGGATCCAACTGTTTAGAAATATCTTCCCAATCCCAGATCTATAGCCCCTTCTTGCACCTCCAACATCCTTCTTCCTTCTCCAAGCTTTAATGCACTCTTCAAGGCAACGATTGGCTCAATCAATGGATATGGCGGCTAGGGTTTGGTGTTTTGGGTTAGAGAGGCAGTAAAGGAACCCTAGGGAAGAGAATGAGGCGCTTAAATAGGCTCCAAGTCCCGAATTTAGGGTTTTCCTCGCACAGACCAGACTCGTCGAGTCTCTTTGGCCGACTCGCCGAGTCGGTCACTTACTCCTCGACCCGGATCCCACTCGGACTCGTCGAGTTCCTCCTTGGACTCGCCGACTCGTCCCTTAAAATTAGGGTTTCCTTTCCTTTCTTGGCCTTCCAGACTTTGGGTGTTACAACTCTCCCCCACTTAAACTAAACTTCGTCCTCGAAGTTTGCTATGGCCAGCCGCCTGCGATCTGCCTTCAATACCCCACCAATTTTCCAACACCAGCTGCCTACCTTCGCTGACCTTCCGCTCGGTTATTCCGACTAACATTAATCCTTGCGGATAGTCATCTCGGGTCAACCCTGACCCTGAACATTTGGAAACGCAACTTACTGAACCGACAATCCTTCTGGTACTCTCCGAGTACTGCAACTGAATCCATAAGGATTCACCCCCTCTTTCCTTTTGCGATTTCCGCCCTTTCTAGAGCAACCTTCAATAACCAACTACTTCCTCTGCCACTATGAAGACCCGATCTTCACCAAATCCATTACTCCCGCTACTTCCATTACGAGTCATTTTTGCCAGTATCCACTAGGCATTTCCTTCTTCTATAATTTGGTGGCGAGCACCCCACGATCAACTAACTGAATTCCACCATAGACTGCTTACCCGCACTGCTACTGAAATTTTTTCCATTCCTCATCTAACTACCGGAGGAATGGAGACCGCCCTGGTCCCTGCCAATCTATCAATATCTGGATTACCGGCTCCCACCGAGCGCTAGTCCCAACACAACTCCTAGTCGCTCCCAGCGACTTTCGAAGACACTTCTGTTGGAATAGTGTCTAAGGCTGCTACTATATTAGGCAAGTACTTGACCCGGTTGTGCATGGTCCTTTTGGGTTGCCTTCACCATAGCAACTTGATAGGATGATTTATTGAGAGAGAGTAAATATTATAAAGAATAATATATGGTTATTTGATTAATATAAGTCATAGAATTAATTGGAATTAATTCGGTGACTTAAAGAGATTAATTAAATAAAGGGGTATAAACTGTCAATTGTTTGATAGTTAAACTTTAGACTGTAAATCCATTGGGATATGTTTTGGACGAATTCTAAGAGATATAGGATAGCTAAAATCGTCCATATGAGTTATCCAGGAATGGATTTGGATAGCCTTAAGAGAAGATTATCCAATTAGGGATTAATCTGTAACCCTTAAGGAGTCTACAAGTATAAATAGACCCTATGGCTGAGGGAATTCAACACTTCACCTAAAGTAGAGAAACTCTAGTCAAATTCCATCCCTCTCCTCTCTCCCAAATCATTCTCCTTGCTATTGGTGTTTGTAAGCCATCAGAGGAGTGACATTTGTGACTCTAGAAGCTCCAAGACCACAAGATCAACAAGGAACTCAAAGGTATGATTCTAGATCTGTTTCAATGTTGTTATTTAACCTAATTAGCCATTAGAAGTCTTGGATTCAAAGCATGTTTAATTAGAAAGCCTAGGTCCAAGCATTAGGGTTTTGCATGCGCACATATGAAATTTCTTATGGCTAAAACCCATCAGTGGTATCAGAGTCTAGCTTGGTTTTCTTTAAATTGTTGCTTGATTAACTGAAACAAACCTGCAAAATTCGATTTTTGGTTTCTGAGTCATGGACTCGGCGAGTCTCAAAGTGGACTCGGCGAGTAGGCCTGACTCGGCGAGTCCCTTTGTGCACTCGGCGAGTCCAGGCGTCAGGAATGGCCAGATTCGGGATTTTTTCATAATCATCTTATGGAAACTTACCTTAATCATAATAGATCAACCTAAATCTGATTTTTTTGATATATATGACTATTATCTTGATCTAGTTAAAGGTATTTATCAACTAATTAAATATTTAATTTCCTTATATGATAATTAATTAATTATTTTAATTATTTTAGTAATTATCTTTCAAAGAAATCTTGAATAAAATCAAATATAGATAATTAGGATATTAATTGTTAATTGGAATTATTTGTTATTTGATCCTCCATGTTTTAAATGTTTAAAACTTGCCCTCAAGTTTTGAAATTTATATTTGTGATTAATAGTTTTAATTTAGACAACTTAAATTTCAAAACCCTAGATTTTAAAAGGTTTAAAATTCAACCCTATACTAATATGATATTACTAGTATAATATATATATGTATAACTAAATGCTAGTCTTACCGTTAGTAGGCCTCATTCACGAAGCCGATCTATAAGGTGGGAATAAGGTTGCGGCCTATAAAATGGCGCTTAATGGGTGTACACTCACACCCACCGCTTGCTTGATTGGTGGAGGGTCGTTAGCCGAACGGGTAGGATAGGGCAACCTCATCCTCTCATTAAAAGTATAATAAGTGATACAAAGTAACTACACAAATTTTATAAAATTTCCAAATCTTAGTTACTTTAGGAAAAGTGAATTGATGCGATTGTTGGATAAGGTGTCTAAGTCCATAACTATTTCTGGTATGTACTTGACCCGACCCGGCATGGTCCATTTGGGTTGCATGGCACCATGCAATTGGATAGACTAAATGAGAGAAATAACATTTGGAGATTATTAATATATTATAAGTTCTAATATATTAATAATATTATTTGATTAGTTTGATCAATAATTAATTTAGAATTAATTAAGTGGTCAAAAGAGAACTAATTAAATATATGGGTTGATTATGTAAATCATCCATATCTTGTATAGTGGGCTAAGAGGCTCCATGGATTATCATGTTGGGTTCTACCCATAGGATGCTCCATGGGAGTTACAAACCCATGGGTCATGGAAATGAAGAGTCATGACACATTAGGGTTTACATGGTGTAACCCTAGATGTGTCAACACTATATAAGAATCATATTCTCCACCAAAATTGGCTACACTAAGAAAACAAGAGGGCTTGGCCGATTTCAAGAAGTGTGTGTTCTCTCATATGTTTTTCCAAGAGCATTTGGTGTTGTGTGAAGCATTTGAGGCATCACACTTGGGGTGCTAGGCTCAGAAGGTTTCAAGGAACACAAGCAACAACAAGGTAAGTTATTCTATCTATTATTCAAGTTAAAATTGTTCCCATGTATGCTAGATAGGAATATAGCCTTGGAATTCAACTTAGCATGATAATTAGACAAACATAGATCCAAGGTTATTAGGGTTGCATGTACACTTAGGAAGTGTTAGAATGCTCAAAACCCATCAGTGGTATCAGAGCCTAGGCTTGTTTGTTTTCTATTTGTGCTTAAAAGTTGAAGAAAGTCGAAAAACTTGCTGTCTGACTGCTGGACTCGTCGAGTCCATGGGGGGACTCGTCGAGTTCACTTGAATCTTCAACCTACTCGGCGAGTAGGTTTATGCACTCGGCGAGTAGGGTCGACAGAGTGCAGAATTTCGACTTCAGTTGCTGGAAATGGATTAGAAACATTACCCTAAATTGTTTTGGTACTTGAAAACTTGTTTTAGAAGGTGTAATGTCTTTTCTAACTCATTTACAACAACTAGTTATTAAAATTACAAAGTTTAATGTGATTTTGATTCTTGAAGGTGTTCATATTCATATTCTTGTTCTTATGATGTTTAGATGATCATAGGAATTATTTGTAACCTATGTGGTAGTTTAATTCTTGATCATAATGTGTTTTAATGGAGTCCATAACTTGTCCTCAAGTTATGGAAAACCAAAAGTCTCTTGGACTAAAAACCATTAAAAGAACACAAGAGTTAGGAAAAATGAAAAGTCCTCATTTTATTACTCTATTAAACTCATAAGTTACAAGAAATGAAATTTTTTGAAAGTTTACAAAACTTGCCCTCAAGTTTTGGAACAACTAAAGTTAAGTTAAAACTTTAGTTCCAACCCTTAGAATTTTAAAAGTTAAAATTCAACCCTTATACTTATATTATTATGATTTAATAATTATATATATATATATGTATAAGAACAAAGTCGTCTTACCGCTAGTACGCCTCATTCACGAAGCCGGTCTATAAGGTGGGTATAAGGTTGTTGCCTATAAAATGGTGACTTAATGGGTGTCCACTCTCACCCACCGCTTGCTTGACCGGTGGAGGGTCGTTAGCCGAACGGGTAAGACAAGGACTTACAAATTCTCATTCAAAGTATGATGAATATTATAAAGTAACTAAATGTTTTATTAAATTCCCAATCTTAGTTACTTTAGGAAAAATGTGAATAAAGTGCTACTCCATGAAATTACACTTTACACTTTGATTAAGTCGTTGGTGGAGCGTGTGTGGTTAACCGGCACACTAACTTGGACTTAACAAGGTAGGTAAAGGGTGACTTAGGGTTTATTATAGTATCGATGGAGCGTGTGTGGTTTACCGGCACATCGATTGAGTGATAAACTTTAAGGGTACCAAGTGATTTGCATGGTTACTTCACACCTCGTTTTGTGATCCTCGGTATCCCAGTCACAAAACTTGGAGGGCACACTCGAGATTGAAACATGCCTTTGAAAAGTTCATTGAATCTCAAAGAATCTAGGAATTTCTAAGAACCATTCAAAAACCTAATACTTAAATATTGCGGTTTTCGTGGTGGAAATTGGTGAATCGTCATTCACCTACCTTTCAAATATGATATAGCTTAGATTACGGCATACCTCTTCTAAGTTATATTATATTGTGATTGGATCCTAGCCTTAATATTACATTTGGGTGTTTTATTAAGGACTCTCTTATATCTAAACTAATCTTGTTCTCTTTTCTTCAGATGTCTTTCAACAATGCTTCTGGCTCTAGTCCTAATGGCTCCTTTACCCTTATGAACTTGTGTGGGAAAGTCACCTTTGATGGATCCAACTGTTTAGAAATATCTTCCCAATCCCAGATCTATAGCCCCTTCTTGCACCTCCAACATCCTTCTTCCTTCTCCAAGCTTTAATGCACTCTTCAAGGCAACGATTGGCTCAATCAATGGATATGGCGGCTAGGGTTTGGTGTTTTGGGTTAGAGAGGCAGTAAAGGAACCCTAGGGAAGAGAATGAGGCGCTTAAATAGGCTCCAAGTCCCGAATTTAGGGTTTTCCTCGCACAGACCAGACTCGTCGAGTCTCTTTGGCCGACTCGCCGAGTCGGTCACTTACTCCTCGACCCGGATCCCACTCGGACTCGTCGAGTTCCTCCTTGGACTCGCCGACTCGTCCCTTAAAATTAGGGTTTCCTTTCCTTTCTTGGCCTTCCAGACTTTGGGTGTTACAACTCTCCCCCACTTAAACTAAACTTCGTCCTCGAAGTTTGCTATGGCCAGCCGCCTGCGATCTGCCTTCAATACCCCACCAATTTTCCAACACCAGCTGCCTACCTTCGCTGACCTTCCGCTCGGTTATTCCGACTAACATTAATCCTTGCGGATAGTCATCTCGGGTCAACCCTGACCCTGAACATTTGGAAACGCAACTTACTGAACCGACAATCCTTCTGGTACTCTCCGAGTACTGCAACTGAATCCATAAGGATTCACCCCCTCTTTCCTTTTGCGATTTCCGCCCTTTCTAGAGCAACCTTCAATAACCAACTACTTCCTCTGCCACTATGAAGACCCGATCTTCACCAAATCCATTACTCCCGCTACTTCCATTACTCCCGCTAAGTAGTGGGTTTAGGTTAGATTTGAATAAATGTTGTTACTCGCCAGGAATGGCAAGAAATATTATTTCCTTTCATGCTTTGTACAAACAAGGGTTTACCTTTTCGTTTAATAATGAAGCTGGTTCTATTGATGCTTTCTTTAATACTGTTCTTTATTTTAAAGCATTACCTTGTGATGGTGTGTATGAAGCTGTGTCTGTTGTAGATAACTTAGGAAATAATGTTTTGTGTATTGATTCTACTACTAATAATAACTTGGATAAAGCATCATTATGGCATTGTCGCCTTGGACATATAAGAAAGAAACGCATAGGCCAACTCCAAAAGGATGGAGTCTTGGAGTCGTTTGACCTTAAGTCAGATGATAGTTGCGAATCATGCTTACTTGGAAAAATGACAAAGTCACCCTTCACAGGCTCGTGTGAAAGGGGTGAGGGTTTGTTGGACCTTATACACACGGATGTGTGTGGACCATTCAAACATGCCACAAGGGATGCTAATCGTTATTATTTGACTTTTACTGATGATTACAGTAGATATGGATATGTCTACTTAATCAAGCATAAGTCAGAGACTTTCGAAAGGTTTAAGGAATTTAAACAGGAATTCGAGAATCAATTGGGCAGGAACATTAAGATGCTTCGATCCGATCGTGGAGGTGAGTATCTTAGTTCAGAGTTCCTCGACTATCTTAGGGAATGTGGGATTGTCTCACAATTGACACCTCCCAGGACACCACAGTTGAATGGTGTGGCTGACAGGCGTAATCGAACCTTGTTAGATATGGTTCATTCCATGATGAGTCGAGCTTCGCTACCAATCTCATTCTGTGGGTATGCCTTAGAGACTGCCGCCTGTATCCTTAATCTAGTCCCTACAAAGAAAGTTGCCAAAACTCCTCACGAGATGTGGACTGGTAAAGTACCTAAACTAGAACACATCAAGATTTGGGGTTGCGAGGCTTTCGTGAGACGCGAGACTCATGATAAGCTCGAACCTCGAAGCGAGAGGTGTATTTTCATCGGTTACCCACAGCAATCCTTTGGTTACCTCTTCTACAGACCCAGTGACAATGTGGTCTTTGTAGCAAGAAGAGGAGTCTTTCGAGAAAGAGAGTTTATAAGCCAAGGAGACAGTGGGAGGCAAATTGATCTTGAAGAAATTCAAGAGTCAAGTGGTGAAGGAACTTCAAACTCTAGCCCTCAACTTGAGGAGGAAACTCCTGTTGAGCCAATTGACAAACCTGTACCTCTAAGGCGTTCCACGAGAGTTAGGAGTGCACCTGAGCATTACTATAGATTCCATATTACTGCAGAAGGTGAGACACTTATTAGTGATGGGAAACTAGTAAGTCAAGATGACCCTAACAGCTACGAGGAAGCCATGGCAGGCCCCGAGTCTGCTAAATGGAAAGAGGCTATGGATAGCGAGATACAATCCATGTATGACAATCAAGTTTGGAACTTGGTTGAAAATGTACCAGGTCGTAAGACAGTAGGGTGCAAATGGGTCTTCAAGAAGAAGACCGACATGGATGGTAAAGTACACACTTATAAGGCTAGACTGGTTGCAATGGGCTTCTCTCAAATTCCTGGAGTGGATTATGATGAGACCTTTTCTCCGGTAGCCAAGATTAAGTCTATTCGGGTTCTGTTAGCCATAGCTGCATTTCATGACTATGAAATATGGCAGATGGATGTCAAAACCGCTTTCCTTAATGGAAAGTTGGCTGAAGATGTTTACATGAGTCAGCCAGAAGGTTTTGTCAGCAGCAAGTACCCTAATAGAGTGTGTAAACTCGAGAAATCCATTTATGGATTGAAACAGGCACCTCGCAGGTGGAATCTTTGCTTTGATGAGAAGGTCAAGGAATTTGGCTTTACTAGGAGTGAAGATGAATCTTGTGTGTATGTCAAGGCTAGTGGGAGTATAGTTAGCTTTTTGGTATTGTATGTGGATGACATACTACTCATAGGAAACGACATTCCAACCCTGCAGGAAGTAAAGTCCTGGCTTGGGAAGTGTTTCGCTATGAAGGACCTTGGTGAAGCTGCCTATATTTTAGGGATAAGGATCTTGAGAGATCGGAGTAAAAGACTAATTGGACTTAGTCAGAGTACCTACTTGGATAAGGTGCTGAAGAGATTTAGCATGCAGGATTCCAAGAAAGGAGAGTTACCCATCCAGAGTAACACCAGATTGAGTAAGACACAAAGCCCTAGCACTGAGGCTGAGATAGCAGAAATGAGTCGAACACCTTATGCTTCGGCTGTAGGATCGATCATGTATGCTATGACGTGTACTCGACCCGATGTAGCCTTTGCCCTGAGCATGGTTAGCAGGTATCAGGCGAACCCTGGCAAGGCACACTGGACTGCGGTAAAGAATATCCTCAAGTACCTACGGAGGACTAAGGACTGGGTCCTTACCTTCGGTGGGAGTGATGACTTGAGAGTAGTAGGGTATAGTGATGCTAGCTTCCAGACTGATAGGGATAATTTCCGCTCTCAGTCAGGCTGGGTCTTTACCCTAAACGGAGGAGCAATTTCTTGGAAGAGTTCCAAGCAAGAGACAGTGGCAGATTCTACTTGTGAATCAGAGTATATTGCAGCTAGCGAGGCGGAAAAGGAGGCGATATGGCTGAAGAACTTCATTGGAGACCTTGGAGTTGTACCAGCTATTAAAGAGCCAATGGAAATTTTCTGTGATAGTGAAAGTGTTGTTGCCTTAGCCAAGGAACCAAGGGATCACGGGAGATCCAAACACATCGACAGAAAATACCATTTCATCAGACATCGGATCGAAGAAGGACTCCTCGTGGCAAAGAGGGTATCATCAGATGAGAATCCGGCAGATCCCCTCACAAAGGGACTGACTCGGGTTAAGCATCTTCAGCATGCTCGGAGCATAGGGTTGAAGGGTGATATTAGATTTAGTAGTTAGATAACCTCAAATTTTGTAAAGTGTAATTGACATTTGATGATGAATAAAAATGTTTTATTTATGAGTAAGGTGTTGCTATCTCTTGTCGATTGTTTACTATATTTCTTTTACATGTTTTGACTTCCAGAATAATTTTTGTTTGGTATAACATATTATTCAAACCTCCACAGTCAGTCATATGTCGGAAGTAGGTATGAATCAAGACTGTCATGTTTGGTTGTAGAGGTCTTAGACAAGGCTACAACAATCATGAGTGCTCATAAGTTCTGAGCATTGGATTCAACCCACGCTCACTGGAATCACTTCATGGAATTTTATCTCGAGTGATCGTGAGACGGTAATATCGTATAAGTCTTCAAACCTAGAGATATGATTTGTTACTTACAAGTTGGTTATGCATTGATTGTACGAAAACGCATTGGTAACTCGATGTTATAAATCGTGCTCTTGTGTGTAATTCAATGAGTGGTAGAACAAACATATGAGTCGAAGTTTATCTGTTCCTTCTTGGATTAGAAGCTAATATCTGGGCCCCTCGATGATTTTGTTTTGACCCATGTACCGGGCCCGGTCAGAACTAAGTTGATGTGTTCAATTAAGTTCTATGTCAAACAAATCGGAAATCGGGAAACAAATGCTGGACAATAAGCAAGACAGTGTTCCATGTATTTGTCCGGCTGATATCTAGAACAGAGGATTATATGATCACTTATCTTAAATGGCGTACCATCATCTTCTCAGTTCCGAGAAACCTTGAAAAGAGCTACGATTGTCGATCGGTTCCTGAAGTCATACTTGCAATAATAGTTATTAGACTTATCCAAGTGGGAGACTATTGGATAAGGTGTCTAAGTCCATAACTATTTCTGATATGTACTTGACCCGACCCGGCATGGTCCATTTGGGTTGCATGGCACCATGCAATTGGATAGACTAAATGAGAGAAATAACATTTGGAGATTATTAATATATTATAAGTTCTAATATATTAATAATATTATTTGATTAGTTTGATCAATAAATAATTTAGAATTAATTAAGTGGTCAAAAGAGAACTAATTAAATATATGGGTTGATTATGTAAATCATCCATATCTTGTATAGTGGGCTAAGAGGCTCCATGGATTATCAAGTTGGGTTCTACCCATAGGATGCTCCATGGATGCTCCATGGGAGTTACAAACCCATGGGTCATGGAAATGAAGAGCCATGACACATTAGGGTTTACATGGTGTAACCCTAGATGTGTCAACACTATATAAGAATCATATTCTCCACCAAAATTGGCTACACTAAGAAAACAAGAGGGCTTGGCCGATTTCAAGAAGTGTGTGTTCTCTCATAAGTTTTTCCAAGAGCATTTGGTGTTGTGTGAAGCATTTGAGGCATCACACTTGGGGTGCTAGGCTCACAAGGTTTCAAGGAACACAAGCAACAACAAGGTAAGTTATTCTATCTATTATTCAAGTTAAAATTGTTCCCATGTATGCTAGATAGGAATATAGCATTGGAATTCAACTTAGCATGATAATTAGACAAACATAGATCCAAGGTTATTAGGGTTGCATGTACACTTAGGAAGTGTTAGAATGCTCAAAACCCATCAGCAATCCCATGAAATTACACTTTGCACCCTTGCTAAGAAGTTAGTGGAGCGTGTGTGGTTTATCGGCACACTAACTGGTTCTAAGCAAAGGTGGCAAAGGGTGATTCATTGTTTATCATAGTTCGATGGAGCGTGTGTGGTTTACCGGCACATCGAATAGGTGATCGTTACAATGAAGGCACCATGTAAATTTGCATGGTAATTCACACCCGCTTTGTGATCCTCGGCATCCCATTCACAAACAAGAGGGGCATATCGAGATTTAAACATGCCATTGGATAGTTTCAATGAATCTCATCCGAACCTAGGAATTCTCAAAAACACCTAGGACTAATAGTTTAGGTTTTTGTGATGGAGAATTAGTGAATCGTCATTCACTTACCTTCAATTTATTTGCATGTTAGATTACAGCATCCCTTTTCTAGTATGTAAATGTTATTGTTGGATCCTAGCCCTAATTTTTTCTTATTGGGTGATAATTAGGGATTCTTATTCTAATATATCTTTGTCCTTTTCTTTTGAAGATGTCGAACGCAAACAACGCTGCTGCTAGTTCTTTCACGTTGATAAGCCTTTGCCAAAAGGTCACCTTCGATGGAACGAACTTTAGCGAATGGATAAGATACATTCGCACCATAGCTCGCTATGAGGACAAGGAGTATGTCCTTGACGAGAAGCTCGAGAAAATCAACACCGAAATCGCTACTCCAGCCGAAATCACCGCCTTTGAAACTCATGAGCGAGATGCAACGAAGGTACATTGCATCATGATTGCTACCATGAACTCCGAATTCCAAAAGTCCTACGAGGACATGTACCCGTACGAGATGCACCAAGACTTATTGGAGAGGTACCACCAAAACGCGAGACAAGAGCGTTATGAGATTTTCACCAACATGATTTCCGCTAAGATGGGTCATGGAGAATCTCTTACCGTGCACTTGCAAAAGATGCAAAGGTATGTCGACCGCCTTCGCAAGTTAAATGTTGACTTTGGGGAAGACTTGGCGATCGACATGGTGCTTCACTCTTTGCCTCCGATGTACAACCAGTTTAGGATGACCTACCACATGAACAAAGAAGAGGTCACCCAAAGCAAACTCCAAGGTCTCTTGAGGGTTGCTGAGAGCAACTTCAAAGACAAGTCTGCTGCACCAACTCCCAATCCACCTGCTGCTCCTGTCTTGGCTATTGGTCAAGGAAAGGGAAAGAAGAGGAAGGCTTCATCAAAGAACTATCGCAAGGTAAAAACCCAAGATGGTGCCTCTTCTAGTGGGACCAAAGTTGATCCCGCTAAGCCCTGTCCTAACCCGAAGGAGGCAGAGTGCCACCACTGCCATAAGATAGGACATTGGAAGAGAAGCTGCCCAGAGTACCTGCAAGCAATCAAAGAAGGAAAGATCAAGCCATCTTTCGCAGGTATATACACAATCAAATCTAACGATTCTAATCATGCTATTTCTTGGGTTCTTGATACCGGTTGTGGTTACCACATTTGTTCTAATGTGCAGGGACTAAGAAGAAGTAGGGATGTGGAGCAAGGAAGAATCAATCTAATCATGGGGAACAGAAGATCGTCGCCTGTGACCAAGATTGGAGTGTATTCTTTAGTGCTTAGGAATAATTTGTGTTTAGATTTGAACAATTGTTGCTATTCGCCAGAAATGGCTAGAAACATCATTTCATTTCATGGTTTATATATACAAGGATTTAGATTTTCTTTTAATAATGAGAATGGTTCTATTTTAGCTTATCTAAATGGTGTCTTTTACTTTGAAGCTATACCATGCAATGGAATATATGAAACTGTTATGATTGTTGATAACTTGGGAAATGATGTTTTGAATATAGATTCTTCCACTAGTATGGATAAAGCATCCTTGTGGCATTGTCGTCTTGGACATGTCAACAAGAAACGCATAGCCCAACTCCAAAAGGATGGAGTGTTGGAGTCATTCGACCTTAGGGAAGATGACACATGCGAGTCTTGTTTACTTGGAAAGATGACTAAATCACCCTTCACAAGTACATGTGAAAGGGGTGAAGGTCTATTGGACCTAATACATACCGATGTATGTGGACCGTTTAGATCAACCACGAAGGATGGGAACCGCTTCTACGTGACTTTTACCGATGATTATAGTATATATGGGTATATCTATTTAATCAAACAAAAGTCAGAAACCTTTGAAAAGTTCAAAGAATTCAAGAATGAAGTGGAGAATCAATTGGGCAGGAAAATCAAGATGTTTTGATCCGATCGAGGAGGAGAGTACCTAAGTCTTGAATTCCACGATTATCTCAAGGAGTGTGGAATAGTTTCGCAATTGACGCCTCCTAGGACACCGCAGTTGAATGGTGTGGCAGAAAGGCATAATCGAACCTTATTAGATATGGTTCGCTCTATGATGATTCGTGCTTCACTACCTACCTTTTTCTGGGGGTATGCCTTAGAGACTGCCGCCCATATCCTTAACCGAGTCCCTACCAAGAAGGTTGCCAAAACACCTCACGAGATGTGGACAGGGAAAGCTCCCTCGTTGGCACATATCAAGGTTTGGGGTTGCGAGGCTTTCGTAAGACGAGATACTCACGACAAGCTTGAACCTCGAAGTGAGCGATGTATTTTCATCGGCTACCCGCAAACATCCTTTGGATATCTCTTCTATAGACCGAAGGACAATGTTGTCTTCGTTGTGAGGAGAGGAGTTTTCTGAGAGCGAGAAATCATAAGCCAAGGAGACAGTGGGAGGCAAATCGAACTTGAAGAGATTCAAGAGTCGATAGATGAAGGAACCTCTACCGCTGGCACTCAACCCGAAGAGGAAACTCCGGTTGAACCGATTGAAGAGTCCTTACCTCTTAGACGTTCCGATAGAGTTAGAGTTCTACCCCAGTTCTATGGTTTTCATATTACTACCGAAGGGGACACGTATATTAGTGATGGTACACTAATAAATCTTGATGAACCTAATAGCTATAAGGAAGCCATGGCAGGTCCGGAGTCTGCAAAATGGAAAGAGGCAATGGATAGCGAGATCCAATCCATGTATGATAACCAAGTTTGGAATTTGGTTGATTATGTGCCCGGATGTAAGACCGTTGGGTGCAAGTGGATCTTCAAGAAGAAGACCGACGTGGATGGAAACGTGCACACATATAAAGCGCGATTGGTCGCGAAGGGCTTTACTCAAACTCCCGGAGTTGACTATGATGAGACCTTCTCACCAGTTGCGAAAATTGAATCTATTAGAGTGATGCTAGCAATTGCCACATTTCATGATTATGAGATTTGGCAAATGGATGTCAAGACCGCTTTCCTTAACGGAAAGTTGGCTGAGGATGTTTACATGGCTCAGCCAGAGGGGTTTGTGGATCCGAAGCATCCGAATAGAGTGTGTAAGCTTGAGAAGTCCATTTATGGACTTAAGCAAGTGTCTCGCAGATGGAATCTTTGCTTCGATGAGAAAGTCAAAGAGTTTGGATTTGTACGAAGCGAAGACGAGTCTTGTGTATATGTCAAAGCCAGTGGGAGTGTAGTAAGCTTCCTCGTTCTATATGTTGATGACATATTACTCATAGGAAACGACATCCCGACTCTGCAGGAAGTAAAGTCCTGGCTCGGGAAGTGCTTCGCTATGAAGGACCTCGGAGAGGCTTCTTACATTTTGGGAATAAGGATAGTGAGAGAAAGAAGTAAGAGACTAATTGGACTTAGTCAGAACACTTACTTAGAGAAGGTACTAAAACGTTTTAGTATGGAAAACTCAAAGAAGGGAGAATTACCGATACAAAGTAATGCCAAGTTGAGTAAGACTCAAAGTCCGAGTACTGAAGCTGAGATAGCAGAAATGACCCGAGTACCATACATTTCCGCAGTTGGCTCAATCATGTACGCTATGACTTGTACTCGCCCTGATGTAGCCTTCGCTTTGAGCATGGTTAGCAGATATCAAGGGAATCCTGGCAAAGCACATTGGATTGCGGTGAAGAATATCCTTAAGTACCTTCGGAGGACGAAGGAATGGTTCTTAGTCCTCAGAGGGAGTGATGACTTGAAGGTGCGAGGGTATAGTGACGCCAGTTTTCAGACCGACAGGGACAACTACCGTTCGCAGTCGGGCTGGGTCTTTACCCTAAATGGAGGAGCAGTGACATGGAAGAGTTCCAAGCAGAAGACCGTAGCTGATTCAACGTGCGAATCAGAGTACATTGCAGCGAGCGAAGCGTCGAAGGAGGCAATATGGCTAAAGAACTTCATCGGTGATCTTGGAGTCGTACCTGCCATAAAGGAGCCCATGGAGATTTTCTGTGATAACGAAGGAGCGGTTGCCTTGACCAAGGAACCGAGGGATCATGGTAGATCAAGACATATCGACAGAAAATATCACTTCATTAGACATCGTGTAGAAGAAGGACAACTCGTAGTGAAGAGGATATCATCAGAAGATAACCCAGCAGATCCGCTTACGAAGGGACTGAGTGGGGTTAAGCACTTGCAGCATGCTAGGAGTATTGGGCTGAAGGATGATATTAGCATAGATTAAATAGTATTAGAAACGTGTAATAGATAAATGTAATTAACATTTGATGATTAAATAAAGGAGTTTTATTTATGAGTAATGTTACTATCCTATGTTAATTGTTTAACTATTGTTTCACTTTGCATGTTTTGACTTCCAGAATAATTGAAATTAGTAGGAATAATAGAATTGTTCAAATTGTCCACAATCGTTCATATGTTGGAAGTAGATATGAATGAAGATTGTCATGAATTGGTATGTAGATTGTCTAAATGGTGTTAGACATAGCAAAGGGTTGCTGCAATGTTCATGAGTGCTTATGAACTAGTTTTGAGCATTGGAACAAACCCGCGCTTGCTGGAATCACCTTATGGAATAAGATATAAAAAGGTGATCGCAAGACGATAATATCATATAGTCTTAAAACCTAGATATATGGTTTGTTATTTGTTAATTGGTTGTACATTGATAATGCGAAAACGCATCAGTAACTCGGTGTTATAAAACGCATTATTGTGTATAGTTGATTAATGAATAAGTAAATGCATATAAGTCGAATTTTATCTGTAACTTTTATCTAAGAAGGTAAAAGCGATATCTCGGCCGCTCGATGATTTGATTTGACTTATATGCCGGGCCCGGTCAGAACTGAATTGATGTGTTCGATTAAGTTCTATGTCAAATAAATCAGAGATCGAGAAACCTAAATGCTTGACTTACCATTCCATAGGATTGTCAGCATGATATCTAACAGAGGACTGTACGATCCCTTATCTAAAGGACAAGATTGATTAGATCAGAGTTTGACAACGTCTTTGAGAGCTACGATTGCAAACCGAATTGTACTTGTGTAAATACTTACTAGACTTATCCAAGTGGGAGACTGTTGGAATAGTGTCTAAGGCTGCAACTATATTAGGCAAGTACTTGACCCGGTTGTGCATGGTCCTTTTGGGTTGCCTTCACCATAGCAACTTGATAGGATGATTTATTGAGAGAGAGTAAATATTATAAAGAATAATATATGGTTATTTGATTAATATAAGTCATAGAATTAATTGGAATTAATTCGATGACTTAAAGAGATTAATTAAATAAAGGGGTATAAACTGTCAATTGTTTGATAGTTAAACTTTAGACTGTAAATCCATTGGGATATGCTTTGGACGAATTCTAAGAGATATAGGATAGCTAAAATCGTCCATATGAGTTATCCAGGAATGGATTTGGATAGCCTTAAGAGAAGATTATCCAATTAGGGATTAATCTGTAACCCTTAAGGAGTCTACAAGTATAAATAGACCCTATGGCTGAGGGAATTCAACACTTCACCTAAAGTAGAGAACCTCTGGTCAAATTCCATCCCTCTCCTCTCTCCCAAATCATTCTCCTTGCTATTGGTGTTTGTAAGCCATCAGAGGAGTGACATTTGTGACTCTAGAAGCTCCAAGACCACAAGATCAACAAGGAACTCAAAGGTATGATTCTAGATCTATTTCAATGTTGTTATTTAACCTAATTAGCCATTAGAAGTCTTGGATTCAAAGCATGTTTAATTAGAAAGCCTAGGTCCAAGCATTAGGGTTTTGCATGCGCACATAGGAAAGTTCTTATGGCTAAAACCCATCAACTTCGCCTACCTATAACTGCTCAATCTATTATGCCATTCAGGCACTACAATCCTGGGATTCTCGATCCCCTATCCAGACACTAAGATCCCTACCAGGTCCCACCTGTGCTGCTAAAACTCACGGGCCCCGCCCACGGGTCTCACCCGCTTCTACCCTTCTAGTCTTACTTGTCTAACTACTCTCGCACGGGCCTCGACCACGGGTCTCACCCAACCATACTACCGAGCAACCCTGTTCACAAGTCTCACCTATACTGCTATTCTCATACGGGCCTCGCCCACGGGTCTCACCCAACTATATCCTGGAGCAGCCTCTCCCAAGGTCTCACCTCTCTAGGGCTACACAGGCAAACTCCCTATCATTCTCATCCACTACCCATTCCAGATCCCTATCTGATCACTAGAAGATAATGGCCTCGCCCCAACTCCGCCAACGAAGCTACTATGGAATGCTACGACTTGCCCGCAGTCTTACAACACCTTCTATCACCGTCTGCTAGTGAAAGCTACGGCTGCCCCGTAGTCTGACAACACTTTCCACTGCTGACTGCTAATATGAAAGCACCCCTTGCTTTCAGTTCTCAAGATCTTCCTTCTGACTCACTCGAGTCCTACAAGCGATCCTTCAACCTGAATTCCCAACCACATACTAACCATCACCAATACACGCACTGGCTGAGGGGGAGTTTCTCAAACTCCTAACCCTGAACTCCTCAATCCATCGAACGTTGTACTACTTCTTTTCTTTCTCAGAGATCGCGTACTCATTCTGGACCTGTGTGCTCTTACCCTTACACGCTCTGAGGATTCTCCCCCACTTCGATCTTGCTTAACCCTTGCTGCTCAATGCTCGAAAAGAAATCCCAATCCTCGCTACCATTCCATAATCAACCTGCTGAGGAACCCCAAGCTTACCATAGCTAGGGATCTAACCAATCCATTTCTAATGCTATACGGCTCTGAACTAACGAGACATACCAAGTCCCTCCAAGGCATGCTACAGTTACTACACCCTAAGTAACCTTCTCCAATAGAACCCATCCCTTAACTACTATTCCAATATCCAAGGTATGCAGATGGCATATAACTCGATCACAAGCAAGCCGCACAAAATAAAATACTCATACCGATAATGATGCAGAACCATAACAATATAATCATGCACAAATAAAAGAACTGAAAACGGATATCGCATACCTGCAACGTCCGATGCTGCTCTCGTCTCCAGGGTAGTCATCTGAAAAGCCCTGCCTCCTACCGCAGGCGCCTCAGCACGGCCCTGACGGCCGTCTGTGATCCTCAAAGTTGCAGAGGCAGTTGCCATCACCCGTCCTGCCGAAACCCGCTGATTGCAGTGAAAACATATCAAGTCTGATTCATGTGTGGTGGTAATAGTACAATCCCTGCTAAAATGACCAATCCGACCACACTTGAAGCAGCCAGACTCACCACCGCTACCACTCCTGCACGCACCCCCATGCGCCCTGCCACACTTCCCGCACCGGCTGCGGTCCTGATAATCCCTCGATCTCGAATCCGATCCCTTGGGTCTTTTGCCTGAGCCTGGGGCTACCTGAAACTCATCCAGCTTCCTCTTCCGAATCTGCCCCAAGTCAATCTCCCTCTCTCGAGCCTGAGAGATCATATTTTCCAGTGTCTTACAGCCGGACCTGCTCACGAACTCCCTGATATCAGCCCTCAACATCTCGTGGTATCGGGCCTTCTTCATCTCCTCATCCGCAACATAATGTGGTACAAGAAGAGCCCTCTCCCTGAACTTGGCGGTGATCTCCGCCACAGTCTCAGTGGTCCGCGTCAACTCCTGAAACTCCCGTGCCAACTGCTGCACCTCAATAATTGGCGAAAACTCTGCCCTGAACCTGGATGAAAAATCACCCCATGTCATCGCGTCCAACGCGGCATCATCACCCAAAGCATGACCAATCTCTTCCCACCAATCCTTCGCTCTGTCCTTCAGAAGACAGGAAGCGAGTCTGACCTTGTCCCCCTCGGGACACCGGCTCGTACGGAATGCGTTGGCAACATCATCCAACCATCTGCTGCTAGCGATGGGGTCCCTAGCCCCATGATAATCTGGTGCCCCGCAAGCCCTGAACTCTCGAAATGTCAAAGTACGCGCTCCCATCAATGCCATTATCTTAGTACGGAAGGCTCCCAGCCTCTCATCCAAGATCTCTAGTATTCCCTCCTTGACCTTGCCAAAGATCACAGGAGTCTGGTCTAGTATGCTACGCATAACCTCAGATGATATCAACTCCCTCATTCGCTCCTCGAGCTGCTCGGCTCCTGAAACCGAGCCTGATCCCTCTTCGGCGCCTGATCCACCCACTAGTCTCTCTCGCAACGTCACCATGCTAAAACATATAACACAACCACTATCAGAATACTCATCACTGCTGCGAGACCAAACATACGCACTACCAGGTTCCTGGTCTTGTCTCGGCCTTTCCCAAATCGAGTACGGATCCTCTCCTCTCAGTAGTACGGGCCCATACTACCTACCACATCTATCCGTACTTTCCTCAAGAACTGCTTTGACTCCACCAGGTCCCTTTTCCACTACTACTGCTCCCAGCACTACTTCATCCTAGGCTTGCCCTAGGGAAACCTCTGACTCAACTCAAACCAGTCCTCAGCTGCTGAAGGCCTCCTCGTGATGCCAATTAGCCATCACCTGAATACCATCACGTGTGACGAGGCTCAGATAATCCTTCGAGTAAAAGACTCGTCCCTACAACGGTTGGACTCAAACAAGAGCTGTGTAATAGGACCAAATCCAGTACTTTGAGATTATTCAACCCTGATCACATGTGACGTGACGTATTCACCTAATGTCTAACTCCCATCACTCAGAATCCCACAACGCACAAAGCAAGCAACATTCAGACAAGGGGAAAAATCTAACCATAACATACTCAAGCAATCATAAAATCATACCAAGAATCTGTACTAGCATGCAACACAAACTCATAAACTTAGGCATAACCTAAACAGGCTATCCTACTACTATCTAGTCAGCACTATCATGCAGCTCAAAGCACATAAAACCGGCACATAAGGCATCCTCCCTAGATCCTTAGTCCTAATCTAGCATGTTGTTCTATTAACTGATAATCAAAACATAAACTTGTATGGGTATTTTGGGGTACTTACTTGAGCTCGGCTGATTGCATGCACCACACCCTATTCTCTTATCAAAGTTCTTTTCTTTCTGAATTCTTTTTGCTTTTCTAAAACTGTTTTCTTTCTCAAAACTCTCTTTTAACAATCCGTCTGTTCATTTTGAAAACCTCTATACCAATTCCTCAGTTTGAGTTCAGACACACCCGAGAGCATGTCCGAATCCCTCAAACCAAGGCTCTGATACCAACTTGTAACGTCCCAAAATTTAAGACCCAAAATTTCTTTTAATAAAACATTACTTAAAGCAAAGTCATCATTCCAAAATATAATCAGAGTATTAATTTCCAAAACACATGTTCGTTATCAGAGTAAACATTCCCAGGCTGTCTAATTTATGGTGTGTGTCATGCGATCATTCTGAGCTCTTCCCTCCGCTACCGGAAGTATCTGAAAGCAAAACTGAAAATCGTAAGCATGAAGCTTAGTGAGTTCCCCACCCTACCACATACCATGCATAACCACATACTGCACATACTGGGCCACACCCGCTATCCTGGGCCTCGCCCCCTACCTCGGACCTCGCCCGATACAACGGCCCAGCCACTTCAGGCCCCGCCTGGCTTCGAGCCCCGCTCGGATACAGATCTGTTTCACTTAGGCCTTGCCTGTCACAGGGCCTTGCCCGCCAACAAATAATATCACATAAACATATCACAACACATAAGCTAAACACATACGACTGATCCTGTCCTAAGGCCTCGCCTATCCTGGGCCTCGCCCCTGCCCTGCTACTGATGATTCATGGAACCCCGTCCATGCTCCTACTGATTGTGAGATACGGGCCCATCCCACACTCACTCTTTTCCTAACTTAGGCCTCCCCCCTGATCTGCTGCTAATGAGATGTGGAACACCATCCACACTCTGTTATTGGTGAGTTACGGGACCTCGCCCACACTCACCTCCCTACCAGGCACATACAAGCATCACACACACAACAAGTATAAACTATCACATAAACCATTCCTTGGGCACCTGCCCACTACCACTGGACCTCGTCCTGAATATCATTCTAGCATGTTGTGCCTAGGGCTAACCCCCGGGCCCTCTACTCATACCTACATGGGGCGGCATTGTGGCCTTAGACCCATTCACACAAAGGGAAACTCACCTGCACTGGCTAAACTTGCTGATGATCCCACTAGCTGCTGCCCGGCAACTCTCTGAACTCCTGCTCCCCTCGCTCCCCGAGCTAACAATATCAATGCAACACTGAGTCTAACTGACCCCCGAGAAACAACCTATTCAACTCTGGTCAAAGTCAAAGTCCTGGTCAAAGTCAACCTTCCAGGTCAAACCTACTCGCCGAGTCACCCTACTGACTCGCCGATTTCATATGTTCAGAGTCCTTCCATTCGCGACTCGATTCACTGAGTCAGTCCATTACTCGCCGAGTCTACCGATTTCCGAGTCCTGGCCTGTCCAACTCACCAAGTCTCCACTCGACTCACTGATTCGAGTCTCAACTCGAAGGGTTTGCGGGATTCGTGACATGACTCGCCGAGTCCAAGAACAGACTCGTCGAGTCCAAGACAACCTTCAATGGACTCGCCGAGTTGTTCTTCCAACTCACTGAGTTCCTGCCCAACTTCATTTGACTCGACGAACTGTTCATCCCACTCGTCGAGTTCCTCCAAATCTTCATGCTACTCGCTGAGTCCACTCAAAGGACTCGCCGAGTCCATTCAGATCTCTATACATGCAGAGGACTTTTGAATCATGCATGGACTCCAAACTGCAGATCTACCCTTCCCAAGCCTGTTCCTCACATAAAGTTGCAAACTTTACGTGTAGAGAAGGAGATCTAGGCAAAATACACCACAAACTAGGGTTTAAGGCAAAGAGGCTCCATAATCAACTCAAGGGCATGTACTTTATGCTTCTCAAGACCATAATATGCTTAGATCCGAAGTAGAAACTTCAGATCTTGCTTCTAACTCAAATGGATACCATCATGGCCAAAAAGCCCAAAACTCACACATAGATCTAGGTGCAAAAGAGTCCAAGAAGTAGATTATTACCTCCAAATGTTCAGAAATATCTTCCCAATCCCAGATCTATAGCCTCTTCTTGCACCTCCAAGATCCTTCTTCCTTCTCCAAGCTTTAATGCACTCTTCAAGGCAACAATTGGCTCAATAAATGGATATGGAGGCTAGGGTTTGGTGTTCTGGGTTAGAGAGGCAGTAAAGGAACCCTAGGGAAGAGAATGAGGCGCTTAAATAGGCTCCAAGTCCTAAATTTAGGGTTTTCCTCGCACAGACCAGACTCGCCGAGTCTCCTTGGCCGACTCGCCGAGTCGGTCACTTACTCCTTGACCCGGATCCCGCTCGGACTCGCCGAGTTCCTCCTTGGACTCGCCGAGTCGTCCCTTAAAATTAGGGTTTCCTTTCCTTTCTTGGCCTTCCAGACTTTGGGTGTTACAACTCTCCCCCACTTAAACTAAACTTCGTCCTCGAAGTTTGCCATGGCAAGCCGCCTGCGATCTGCCTACAATACCCCACCAATTTTTCCAACACCAGCTGCCTACCTTCACTGGCCATCCGCTCGGTCATTCCGACTAACAATAATCCTTGCGGATAATCATCTCGGGTCAACCCTGACCCTGAACATTTGGAAACGCAACTTACTGAACCGACAATCCTTCTGGTACTCTCCGAGTACTGCAACTGAATCCATAAGGATTCACCCCCTCTTTCCTTGTGCGATTTCCGCCCTTTCTAGAGCAACCTTCAATAACCAACTACTTCCTCTGCCACTATGAAGACCCGATCTTCACCAAATCCATTACTCCCGCTACTTCCATTACGGGTCATTTTTGCCAGTATCCACTAGGCATTTCCTTCTTCTATAATTTGGTGGCGAGCACCCCACGATCAACTAACTGAATTCCACCATAGACTGCTTACCTGCACTGCTACTGAAATTTTTTCCATTCCTCATCTAACTACCGGAGGAATGGAGACCGCCCTGGTCCCTGCCAATCTATCAATATCAGGATTACCGGCTCCCACCGAGCGCTAGTCCCAACACAACTCCTAGTCGCTCCCAGAGACTTTCGAAGACACTTTGCCTACCTATAACTGCTCAATCTATTCTTCCATTCAGGCACTACAATCCTGGTATCCTCAATCCCTATCCAGACACCAAGATCCCTACTAGGTCCCACCTGTGCTGCTAAATCTCACGGGCCCCGCCCACGGGTCTCACCCGCCTCTACCCTTCTAGTCACACTTGTCTAACTACTCTCGCACGGGCCTCGCCTACGGGTCTCACCCAACCATACTACCGAGCAACCCTGTTCTCAGGTCTCACCTATACTGCTACTCTCATACGGGCCTCGCCCTCGAGTCACACCCAACTATATCCTGGAGCGGCCTCTCCTAAGGTCTCACCTCTCTAGGGCTATACAGGCAAACTCCCTATCATTCTCATCCACTACCCATTCCTGATCCCTATCTGATCATTATGAGATAATAGCCTCGCCCTAACTCTGCCAACGAAGCTACTATGGAATGCTACGGCTTGCCCGCAGTCTTACAACACCTTCTATCACCGTCTGCTAGTGAATGTTACGGCTGTCCCGTAGTCTGACAACACTTTCCACTGCTGACTGCTAATATGAAAGCACCCCATGCTTTCAGTTCTCAAGATCTTCCTTCTGACTCACTCGAGTCCTACAGGCGATCCTCCAACCTGAATTCCCAACCACATACTAACCATCACCAATACATGCACTGGCTGAGGGGGAGTTTCTCAAACTCCTAACCCTGAACTCCTCAATCCATCGAACGCTGTACTACTTCTTTTCCTTCTCAGAGATCGCGTACTCATTCTGGACCTGCGTGCTCTTACCCTTGCACGCTCTGAGGATTCTCCCCCACTTCGATCCTGCTTAACCCTTACTGCTCAATGCTCGAAAAGAAATCCCAATCCTCGCTACCATTCCATAATCAACCTGCTAAGGAACCCCAAGCTTACCATAGTTAGGGATCTAACCAATCCATTTCTAACGCTATACAACTCTGAACTAATGAGACATACCAAGTCCCTCCAAGGCATGCTACAATTACTGCACCCTAAGTAACCTTCTCCAATAGAACCCATCCCTTAACTACTATTCCAATATCCAAGGTATGCAGATGGCATATAACTCGATCACAAGCAAGCTGCACAACATAAAATACTCATACCGATAATGATGCAGAACCATAACAATATAATCATGCACAAATAAAAGAACTGAAAACGGAAATCGCATACCTGCAACGTCCAATGCTGCTCTTGTCTCCAGGGTAGTCATCTGAAAAATCCCTTCCTCCTACCGCAGGCGCCTCCGCACGGCCCTGACGACCGTCTGTGATCCTCAAAGTTGCAGGGGCAGGTGCCATCACCCGTCCTGCCGAAAACAAACTGGGGCACTGGGCCTTCTTGTGGCTCCGCTGATTGCAGTGAAAACATATCAAGTCTGATCCCTGTGTGGTGGTAACAGTACAATCCCTGCTAAAATGACCAATCCGACCACACTTGAAGCAGCCAGACTCACCACCGCTACCACTCCTGCACGCGCCCCCGTGTGCCCTGCCACACTTCCCGCATCGGTTGCGGTCCTGATAATCCCTCGATCTTGAATCCGATCCCTTGGGCCTTTTGCCCGAGCCTGAGGCTACCTGAACCTCATCTGGCTTCCTCTTCCGAATCTGCTCCAAGTCAATCTCCCTCTCTCGAGCCCGAGAGATTATATCTTCCAGCGTCTTACAGCCGGACCTGCTCACGAACTCCCTGATGTCAGCCCTCAACATCTCGTGGTATCGGGTCTTCTTCATCTCCTCATCCGTGACATATTGTGGTACAAGAAGAGCCCTCTCCCTGAACTTGGCGGTGATCTCCGCCACAGTCTCAGTTGTCTGCGTCAAATCCTAAAACTCCCGTGCCAACTGCTGCACCTCAATAATTGGCGAAAATTCCGCCCTGAACCTTACGGAAAAATCACCCCATGTCATCGCGTCCAACGCGACATCATCACCCAAATCATGACCAATCTCTTCCCACCAATCCCTCGCTCTGTCCTTCAGAAGACAGGAAGCGAGTCTGACCTTGTCCCCCTCGGGACACCGGCTCGTACGGAATGCGTTGGCAACATCAGCCAACCATCAATTGCTAGCGATGGGGTCCCTATCCCCATGATAATCTGGTACCCCGCAAGCCCTAAACTCTCGAAATGTCAAAGTATGCGCTCCCATCAATGCCATCATCTCGGTACGGAAGGCTCCCAGCCTCTCATCCAAGATCTCCAGTATTCCCTCCTTGACCGTGCCAAAGATCACAGGAGCCTGGTCTAGTATGCTACGTGTAACCTCAGCTGATATCAACTCCCTCATTCGCTCCTCGAGCTGCTTGGCTCCTGAACCCGAGCCTGATCCCTCTCCGGCACCTGATCCACCCACTGGTCTCTCTCGTAACATCACCATGCTGGAACATATAACACAACCACTATCAGAATACTCATCACTGCTGCGAGACCAAACACACGCACTACCAGGTTCCCGGTCTTGTCTCCGCCTTTCCCGAATCGAGTACGGATCCTCTGCTTTCAGTAGTACGGGCCCATACTACCTTCCACATCTATTCGTACTTTCCTCAAGAACTGCTTTGACTCTACCAGGTCCCTTTTCCACTACTACTGCTCCCAGCACTACCTCGTCCTAGGCTTGCCATAGGGATACCTATGACTCAACTCAAACTAGTCCTCAGTTGCTGAAGGCCTCCTCGTGATGCCAGTTATCCATCACCTGAATACCATCACATGTGACGATGCTCAAATAATCCTTCGAGTAAAAGACTCGTCCCTAAAACGATTGGACTCAAACAAGAGCTGCGCAGTAGGACCAAATCCAGTACTCTGAGATTATTCAACCCTAATCACATGTGACGTGACGTAATCACCTAATGGCTAACTCCCATCACTCAGAATCCCACAATGCACAAAGCAAGCAACATTCAGACAAGGGGAAAAATCTAACCGTAACATACTCAAGCAATCATAAAATCATACAAAGAATATGTACTAGCATGCAACACAAACTCATAAACTCAGGCATAACCTAAACAGGCTATCCTACTACTATCTAGTCAGCACTATCATGCAGCTCAAAGCACATATAACAGGCACATAAGGCATCCTCCCTAGATCCTTAGTCCTAATCTAGCATGCTGTTCTATTAACTGATAATCAAAACATAAACTTGTATGGGTATTTTGGGGTACTTACTTGAGCTCGGCTGATTGCATGCACCACACCCTATTCTCTTATCAAAGTTCTTTTCTTTCTGAAGTCTTTTTGCTTTTCTAAAACTGTTTTCTTTCTCAAAACTCTCTTTTAACAATCTGTCTGTTCATTTTGAAAACCTCTATACCAATTCTTCAGTTTGAGTTCAGACACACCCGAGAGCATGTCTGAATCCCTCAAACCAAGGCTCTGATACCAACTTGTAATGTCCCAAAATTTAAGACCAAAAATTTATTTTAATAAAACATTACTTAAAGCAAAGTCATCATTCCAAAACATAATCAGAGTATTAATTTCCAAAACACATGTTCGTAAGCACGAATCTTAGTGAGTTCCCCACCCTACCACATAGCATGCATAACCACATACTGCACATACTGGGCCACGCTCGCTATCCTGGGCCTCACCCCCTACCTATGGCCTCGCCCGATACAACGGCCCCGCCGCTCCAGGCCCCGCCTGACTTCGAGCCCCGCTCGGATACAAATCTATTTCACTTTGGCCTCGCCTGTCACAGGGCCTTGCCTGCCAACTAATAATATCACATAAACATATCACAACACATAAGCTAAACACATATGATTGATCCTGTCCTAAGGCCTCGCCTATCCTGGGCCTCGCCCCTGCCCTGCTACTGATGATTCATGGAACCCCGTCCATGCTCCTCCCCCCCCCCCCCCCCGATCTGCTGCTAATGAGATGTGGAACACCATCCACACTCTGTTATTGGTGAGTTACGGGACCTCGCCCACACTCACCTCCCTACCAGGCACATACAAGCATCACACAGACAACAAGTATAAACTATCACATAAACCATTCCTTGGGCACCTGCCCGCTACCACTGGACCTCGTCCTGAATATCATACTAGCATGTTGTGCCTAGGGCTAACCCCCGGGCCCTCTACTCATAACTACATGGGCCGGCATTATGGCCTTAGACCCATTCACACAAAGGGTACACTGCCTAGGTGCATTTTAGTTAGTTAGTTAGTTAGGTTATAAATTATAAAATTAGTGGGTACTTTCATGCACATCAATAATCTTGAAGTACAACTTGGTCAACTTACCACTTTGGTTAATGAGAAGATGTTCCCGAAAAACCCTGAAAACAAAAGTCAATCTCATGTGATGGCCATAGATATTGAAGAAGAGGAAATTTCTGAGTTCCTAGAAGCCTTAGAAGTGGAGCCACAATAGCCCGAAAAATCCTGAAAAGAAAACTCAATCTTTGTTCCAGTTTATGAACCACCTTTGTCATTCCTATCTAGAGCTAATCTCAGTCCGCTGGAGAGAGAACATCTGGAGTTTATCAAGCAATTGAAGGGTGTTCCTATTAATACTCCTTTTATTGATTCACTTGCAAAAGTTCTAGAATATGCTAAATTCTTACAAGATTTATTAGACACTCGTCAGCAATTAAAGGAGAATTCTAAAGTGATCCTAAGTGATCAAAGCTCAAAGTCTATGTTGGGGGAAATACCTAAGAAGATGGGGGATCCTGGACGACTCACTCTTCCATGTGATTTTGGGAATAACATGAAGGTTTATGCTTTAGCCGATTCTGGGGCTAGCATAAATTTGATGCCTTACTCGTTCTATGAAAAATTAAATATTCAGAAGTTGAAGGCTACAAAGATGACTATTCACATGGCGAACCGTTCAGTGACAGAGCCCTTGGGCATTGTGGAAGATATTTTAGTAAAAATTGGGAATTCGTTTTTCCAATAGACTTTGTGGTATTGGATATGAAAGAAGATCCCAATGTACCGATTATTCTTGGTTGCCCGCTACTAAACACTGATGGAGCTCTTGTTGATATTCGAGAGTCGCTCACCTTGAGGGTTGGTAATGAAAAGGAAATTTTTGGGATAGAAGATGGCTCTCAAGGGAATCATGCTAAAGAAGAGGTTTTCAACATTGATGAAGACAATGAACTTGAAGAATTAGAGAAGCTCATGGAAGAAGAAACCAAAACAATTCAACAAGTTAAAAGAACAAAACCAAGAGCGTCTATTCCATTTTTAGTTAAAGTCATTACCTACATGAGTCCAACTTCTTGGGTGAGCAAGGAAGATGATGAGATGACAAGTGATGAAGAGGAGGTTACTTCAAAAGTAACAAATCCAGTGGTGAAAGAAGAGAAGAATGCTATGGAGTGTAAGGAAGAGACTAAAGGGACCAAACGCAAGCTTGATGAAGACGAGGTCAAAGCAAAAAAGGAAAATTCAAAAAAGGCGTACAAAAGACGAGTTCAAGCTTACAAGAGGCGTTTCAAGGAACAAAAGATCTTGGTGGTGGACTCAACGTAGGAGGCAAGGAGTCCGGCTCATGAATCTAAGAAAAAGAAGCGCTTCTCGGGAGGCAACCCGAGTTTGGTTTGCAATTTTTTTCTTTTCTTTTTAGTTTTTGCATTTTAGTCTTAGAAACATAGATCATATCATCCAACTCGCTTTATTCATAATTAAACATTGAATGTGGGGTCCCTAAAAATGAAGTGGTGATAATTAAGAATTTTGTTAATAGACAAACTTGACTTAATAAAAAAAATCATGCAGGATTCACGACCTGAACAGTTGATGATTCACGATGTGAGTTCTGAATAAACCGGATAATATATCATTGATGCATATCAGCCCATTTTCTATTAAACTAATTGGCCCAAGACTAATCCCTTTTTGATGACAAATGCATGACCCAACATTAAGCCCAGACAGAACTCACGACATGAATCCTTAAGGACTCACGATGTGAACAGTAAACTTCTTGGGACCACAGATTAAAGGATAAAGAATTAGTTTGACCCCCTTTGTTTATTCCACACGAAGTGAAGCAAGAGATCTGGTCCCCCTTGCTCCGATTTTGGCCGACAAACACTCAAATTTCGTTTTTTCTTACCTAATACTTCAATCTAAGGTAATGATTCTGAATTATTAAGTTTAATTATTCTCTAATAGTTGAACTTAGGGTTAGGATTTGTTACCTAAATGAAATGTCGAAATTATTCCCTAAAATTCCCGTTAAAGCCTTGGAATGTTGATGCTTTGTGCTTGGGATTAGTATAGGAGTAAACCCCATTAACATTGTGACCTGATTTGCCTCTTGATTTTAGCGATTGTGGTTGCTGAGTTACGAATTCACGGAACCGGACAACTTCAGTTCTGTTAATTTCTAATTTGTTGGGTTGTTTCTTTTGGATATGTTTGTTGTTGTTTTTGCATAAATGACTCCCAGAAGAGAGATTCCAACTAGAGTAGCGGGTTTACATCCATTTTACAACTTTCCAAAAACTACACCCTGGGATATATATATATATATATATATATATATATATATATATATATATATATATATATATATATATACGCGATGGAACAATCGGTTGGGATGGCTTTACAACCGAGAGTTTGTTATTGCCCCCACTATTTAGTGGGCACGGTTGAGGGAGGTTGGGCTGGTGGATCGGATGTCCCAATATCTTACTAAGATATTTTTGGGGAATGGATTTTCGTTCACATGCAAGGGGTGGTACAATTTTTTTGCAATCCAAAAACGGGTCTATAAAGAGCTATGTGTGGAATTCTTTTCAACGGTGACATTCCATGAGAATGTCCAAGATCCTACTTTCCCGCAAGCTTTGGTTTTTCGTCTAGGAGGGGAATATAGGGAGTGCGGTTTGGTGGAGTTTTCACGAAGAATGGGGTTGTACGAGGCTCATGAGACCATAACTCATGAGTTTGTTTTATTTTTTAGGGAGGCCACGCGTGGTTATGCGAATGGGGTCTCAGGACCGGAGGTTTGGAGAAATATTGCGGCCGGTGTGTTCAATTCCGGTGTATCTCATGAAAGTAGGATCAAATCAACAATAGATCGCCTTATCCATCTCCTTATCACATTTTATATTCACCACAAACGCCATGGTGATAAGGTTACTAAGGTCAATTTGTTCTTTTTGTGGTGCATTTTACAGTCGGGCGTGTGCTCTAACATTCCGTATTTCTTGGCCCGCTGATATGTGCATATTTAGTGTGTATTAAGTATAGTTTTTTATTCATATATTGGCTAAATTATCGCATATTATGGACAAAAGGTACTTAAAAGTGTTAAATTGTGTTTTTCAGTCCAAAGATGAAGCTCGGAAGCGAAAGGAAGCGAAAGGAAGCAAGAGAAGCGGTTGAGAGCTCAAGAGTGGAAAGAAGAAAGAAAACAGCCAAAATAAGGCTTCTACTCGTCGAGTCACCATTTGACTCGACGAGTCCGGTCGCGGATTCAGAAAGATAAGCATTCGGAAGTCAAGAAAGTTATCAGGTTACGTAGAATGTGAGAGGGACTCGACGAGTCACCACTTGACTCGACGAGTCGAACCGCTTATTTAAAGATAATTCCACAGATCGAGAAAAAAGAATTCTGGAAAGTTTCAGAGGCCTTAAGCTGCGAATAAGAAGCCAGAAGAACCCTAGAAGTCGACCAAAGAAGCTAGATCCAATTCCGGGAGTAATTAAGGCGTAATTTCCTCATTCTATTTAATTCTTTTGTTTTGTCAATATGATTAAGCAACTTGAACTTATTTGTTTGCTGTTATTCACCTTAGTTATGAACTAATTTCTTTATACTTCTGTTTGGGGATACAAAGTTGACAATATGGTTTGATTGATTGGTAGGATTAATTCTAAGTTGGTGATTAATTGTTATTCTAGCTTGCTAAAGAACCTTGTGTATGAATGATAATTTATTTTCTGTTAATAGGAAGATAGTTAATTAGCATGAACATCTATTAATTATCAACCTCATATGATAAGTGACCACCAAATCATATGTCTAGGATTAATGAATATGAAACTAGGATTAATAAGTAAATTGAGTAAATTCATATGCGAGCTTGTAAGATGACCATTGAACAAGAGGTTAATTAAAAGTAACAAATTAATTAGCTATTGCAAGTCTAACTTAACCCGAATAATTAATCTAGTAAATATAATTAAGTTAAGCAATTGGCCACTGTTTGAATTAGTTTATTTGCTAAGGATTAGGGTAGTGAACACAACTTAATCACTTGAATCGGTAACCAACGAAAGAATTAATCCATTGCACTATTACCTTAAAAGCAACCATAAAGTTAACCGAGTTGAACTAAACAGAAGTTTCTTTCCCATTATTGAATCTAGTTGATTTGTTCTTTTCTAGCCTTGCATTAGTTTTGTTTAATAAGTTTCTAGTCTTGTAAAACTAGAGAAAAACCATTAATTGCTAAAGTAATTTAGATAGAATTAGTTTTTAATTTAATTTGCCGTTCCCTGTGTTCGATACCCTACTTGCTTGAACTATACCACAATTGATAGGTTCACTGCCTTTTGTGTGTTATTTGATAATTAAAGTAGGATTAAAACTAGTTGGTTTTACACACATCAAGTTTTTGGCGCCGTTGCCGGGGAACGGTTCTAAAATTAGCATTAAATTCTAATTTAATCGACCCTTTGTGTAAGATTCATCTTACGCAAAGTTAATTTCTGTTCAATTTTTTTTTGTTTAAGTAAAAAAAAAAAAAAAAAAAAAAAAAAAAAAAAAAAAAAAAAAAATTTGTTTTTTTTCGCGTTCTGATTTTCACGTGAACTCGCCGAGTGCATTCGCCCCGACTCGGCGAGTCTGACGCTGAATCAGATTAAATTTTTGTTCTTTTTTACGCGTTCTATTTTGTTTTAAGTTGCAGTTAGTTCATGACCCGAGGATCCTCTACACCTCTAATTCCTCCTCTTGAAGATCCGGAAACCGCATTAAGAAGAAACAAGGGCAAAACCGTTGGAGAAACCACCTCTTCAAAGAACTCACCACTCAAAAACTTCAAATCCGTGTTTGGCAAGAAGAGGAGCAGCAAAGCAGGAGCATCCAGTGCATCGTTGTCAACCGAAAATCCGATCCCGAAAGACACCGAATACGAGACCGAAGAAGAAAGCGAGCACACATCCGATACTGAAGAAGACTTAGCCACCGCAATGGCTAATATTGACGAGATCCCCATGGGGGAGTGGAAGAAAAGGATGCGTGATGACACCGGCCCGGGACTTGTGCAACCCGCAATCCCCGCTACCGCTACGTTCGAACTAAAGGGCCATATTCTCGCTCAACTCAAGGAGATACCATTTCACGGGAGAGATCATGAAGACGCCTATAAGCACTTAGATGAAGTAAATGACGTGGCGGATTACTTCAATGTACCTAATGTGCCCCGCGAGGTCCAGCTACTACGCATGCTTCCGGTCACGTTCAAAGGAGCTGCAAAGGATTGGTTGAAGTCACTCCCTCCCGGATCAGTTACCACATGGGCCAAAATGAAAGAAGAGTTCATAGACCATTTCTGCCCACCTTCCAAGATAGCCAAATTAAAGAAAGCCATTGCCAACTTCGAGCAACAACCCGGAGAATCTCTTTATGAAGCTTGGGAAAGGTACAAGAGCCTGCTTAGAAATTGCCCACACCATGATCTAAATAGCCAACAGGAGGTCTCCATCTTTTATGATGGAGTAAATGTCACCACAAGGCAACTACTCGATTCACAAGGCCCGCTCACCCGAAAGCCACCTCCGGAAATAAAGGAACTGATTGAAGAATTCTCTAAGCACTCTAGAGAATACCACAACCCGAGGAATGAAGTGAGTCGTGGAGCAGTAAATTCGGTAAACGATGGTATGGCGGCGATAATAGCGAAACTCGATAGCCTAGACCGAAGAATGACGAAAATGGATCAAACGATCCATGCTATTAGGGTAGGATGCGAAAATTGTGGCGGCCCCCATCTTACAAAAGATTGTGATCGAGACGAGAATGGAAATAAAAAGGCTCAAGTATTTTACTCTAGCGGCGATAGATATGATGAAGACTGGAGGAAACCGAAGAAGGATTGGCTCCCATACGAAGAGCACAGAAAGGCTAAGGAAGAAAAATATAAGCAGAGGGAGAGGGGTTATTATCAAAAGGAGGAACCGGTGACGGACAAGAAGACGAACTTAGAAGACATACTTACAAAATTCATAAGCGCGTCCGAGAAAAGGCATAATGATCATGATGTGGCAATGCAGGAAACCAGAAACATATTGAAGAATCAGCAAGCTTCTATTCTCAACATAGAGAAACAACTGGGCCAACTTGCACATCAAGTAAACGAAAGAAGACCGGGTCAACTTCCGAGCAACACCCAACCCAATCCAAGGAACGAGAACGTGAGCGTTATAACCTCCTGCGGTGAAGAAGAAGTGGCTGAAACACTAAGGGTTTCCAAAGGGAAGGCAGAAAAGGAAGAAGAACCAGAACGAGAAGAACACGATCCGACTCGCCGAGTCATCAAAATGGACTCGACGAGTCCAGTCGGGAAGGATAAAAATGCAAGTTTTCTGAAGACATACAACCCTCCTTTGCCATACCCATCCAGAGCCATTCCTTCAGAAAAAGTTCAAGCCTATAGAACCTTCATGGAGCATGTTAAAGCCTTACAAGTCAATATGCCATTCGTGGACACAATGCTCCAAACTCCCAAACACTTTACCTTGCTTAAGGGTTTGTTTGCTGCCAGGAAAGATCTTGCTGAAGTCGCGGAGGTATTGATGAGTGAGCTACCTGAGAAGAAGGGTGATCCGGGTAATATGGTAATCCCGTGCCAATTTGGCAATGATGTTTCCACACGAGCTTTGGCTGATTCAGGGGCAAGCATTAATTTGATGCCCTATTCATTCTTTAAGAAGCTAAATTTACCAGAGCCAAAGCCGGTAAATATGAGAATCCATTTGGCAAATAAAACAATTATTCATCCACAAGGCATATGTGAAAATCTCCTTATCAAAGTAGACAAGTTTATATTCCCTGTAGACTTTGTGGTGGTGGAAATGAAAGAAGACCCCGAAATACCAATTATTTTGGGCAGAACGTTCTTAAACACCGCATGTGCCCTAATTGACATATCCGAGACTACTTTGACATTAAGAGTGGGCGAGGAGTCGGTGATGTTTAGAGCTAATCCAGAGATCAAGCAAGAAGAAGAAAAGCGAGAAGAAATCTCATCTATCCAATTAGATGATGAGGTATTGCAAAAAGAGCTTGATATCTTATTAAAAGAAGACCCAAGTAAGTTCACGCTACACTCAGAAGAAGTTTCAGATGCTGGCAAAGACTTGGAGGAGCTAGAAAAGCTACTGGAAGAAGCCGACTCAGAAAATGATCCAGAATTGGTGAAACCCGTCCCGACTCGCCGAGTCGACATAATGGACTCGACGAGTCCAGTTGATTTGGAGAAAACTTTAACTCAAGCTGGTTTATTTGTTGATAGTTCTTCACACACCCTAGTTTCAGTTACTGTTTTTGAAGAACAATTGGCAGAAGAGGAAAAAGGAATGGAGGTACAACACGCCAATGTGGCATGCATTGATACGATGCCATTTGGAGAAGGGTTAGGCACGGGAAAGAATGCTGGAATAAAGGATAGGGAGGAAGAAGCTGATCACCAATTCACCACTAAACCTAAAGCACGGACCATCATGAAATATGAAGTCATTAAATTTAAAGAGAAGGATGTTCAAGAATTGGTGAAAAAGAAGAGGGTAAAGCAGAAAAAGAGAAAAAAGAAAGCCCAAGCAGCTGAAGATGAAGCAATGAAAAGGAGAAGACACGAATTGAAGAGGGCTTACAAGAAAAAGATTTACGCCTACAAGACCAAGTATAAACCACAAAAAGTGAGGCGTACATTCCCGATGCTTGAAGATGACAAAACGTAAATGGGAAGGAGTCTAGCTAATGACTCCTCAAAAAGAAGCGCTTGGCGGGAGGCAACCCGTTCGATAGAGTTTGCTTTCTTTTACTTTTTAGTCTTCTTTTTATTTTTCGTTTTATTTTCCATTCGTTTTTATTCTTAAATCTTCTAAATCATCGGGCATGTCTGCTTGAGAGTTGCATATCCTAAGTGAGGGGTGAAATGATTCATAATAAACAGAAAAATTTTGGAAAAATATGAAAATTTTTAAATGACTCGCCGAGTCTGACCACAACTCGACGAGTCCACATGGATTCCAGAAAAGCGTTTAACTTCGCGACCAGACTCGACGAGTCGAACCACAACTCGACGAGTCGGTCTTATTTACAAAAAAAAAAAAAAAAAAAAAAAAAAAAAAAAATTATTAATTTCGAAATTACTTTTACATCTGGTAAATAGGGTTTTAACCCTAAAAATTCAATTTCAACATCACACTCGCCGGGTACCCCCATTCGCAAACACTCTCAAGCATTCAAAGAAATCTTCCAATCTTCTTCAATTTCTCAAGGTTTAAACTCAAAAGGTAACAACTTTCTTCTTGATTTCTAAAGAAAATGAGAGTATAAGGCCATCTATGCCTGCAATTGCATGTGAAAAACCCGTTTTTGAAAAATAATGAAATTCTAGGGTTTCGATTTTTCATGAATATTGTTGTTTTGAATGCTTAGTTTGACCTTAGTACTTAGTAGGTAGTCCTTGAACAAAAACCCTTGACAGAAATTACAAGTTTTAAGGTCCAATTTCATGCAACCCGTCGACTGACTCGTGCAGGTTACGTGACTCGTCGAGTCAGGCATGGACTCGACGAGTCCAGTCGATTTACAGAAACCTTCCAGTTTTTAATTATTTTCTGTATTTCTGGGTTTTGTGTGTTTACTATGCAGAAATCATGTTCAGAAGAGGACAATCTTCAACTGGTAGCCAAGGGGAGTTTCCATGGTTAAACTTCCCGCAAATCGAATCCACTTCAACAATGAGGAAGTGGAAGAAGAAGCTCTCCGACATTAAGAAGAAGGAGGTGTATGTACCGAACAGAATTGATTGGGAATGGCTGCAGAGCGTTCGCTATGAAGAAGAACTAGCTCCTTACCTTTTGAAGGAGTTTCAACATGAAGGCAACAGCATGGTGTGTGATGGGTGGAGCCGGGTCTTCCGCATTCAAGAACCGGTTTATTTGGAGCTATGTTTAGAGTTCTTTTCCACAGTATCTTTTCATGGGGGAGTGGATGTGTATCACCCGACGAGCTTTACATTTTGTCTTGGGGGCGAGTATCGTCAATGCTCGGTGGTGGATCTTGCTTGCCGGCTAGGGATCTATGATCAACCGTTGGTGTCAACAAACATCTTTCGGGCTTTCTTGGCAAACACTCATATGGCGTTCCCCGATGGAGTCACGAGCACGGGTTGGTGGAATACCATAGGAAACAAAGTCTACATCCCGAAGTCCGCGCAAGAAGGGAGCATCCGATCCCCGACCCACCGCCTCATTCACCGCCTTATTTCCTCCACCATCAACCAGAGGAAAGACGATGACAAGGTCTCCAACCTTGATGTTTTCTACTTATGGAGCATTATCACACCCGGCGTCTTTTGCAACATTCCATGGTGTATTGCTTCATACCTCTCAGCGGGTGCGGTCAAAGATCGCAAAACATCGCGCATCAATGGAGGCATGTTTGTCACCCGTTTGGCTAATTCATTCGGGTTGATGAACCGTGGTGCCTGGAACCTCATGACTTTGATCCCGACACCCCCATTTAATCCTATTCTTTTCCGCAGGGCCCGAATTATTGAAGACTATGGTGGTGGCCATTATGCCATCCCAAATGATGATCCGGTTGTAGGTCCTGATGCATCGGGAAGGAGGGTGAGACCGAGAAGAGAACGGGATATGGAGGATGAGCCGCCGGTGATTCCGGTCGAAAGTGAAGATGTACCAATGGATTGGTACAATGTAGAGATGAGGCGGATGCAAGACCAATTGGCAAGGGGGCTGAATTTTAGCAATCAATCCCACATTCGACTTTTTGACCACTTCAATATCCCACATATTGATAGTGGGAATTATCCATATATTCCATTGTGGGATGAGAGGATTGCTGCTAGACAAAGCGGGGCCGGGGGAAGTGGAGCCGCTAATGATGATGAGGAAGATGAAGATTGATGTTTTTGTGTTTTTAATCAAACAATTTTAATTTGTTTTGTTTTAAATTTTTATTTGGTGTGTATGCTTTAAGATTTTATGATTAATGGTTGTTTGCTTTAGTATTTTTCAGGAATTGAATTATGCTTGATTGCTTAGGATGGGTTAGAGATGTAAAGCATGGTTGTTTTTCGTGTGAGAGCGAGTCAAGGAAGCGAGTTTTTAACGTCAAAGTGTCAAGTCCGGTTCTAGGGAGTGTGAGCGATTGATTCTGCATGTGAGGAAGCGTTAATGAAGTTGTTATGGACTCAAACTGTTGCAAAATACCAAAATTTTTCGTTCAGTGGCCTACTCGACGAGTGCACTAAGCAGACTCGCCGAGTCGCCTTGTATTTCTACAAATTCTGAGAAGGCGCGCTAGTACTCGACGAGTCCATCATAAGACTCGACGAGTCGATCATCTTTTACACCGATGGACTGCTGACTTGATGCTACTACTTATACCACTTGCATCCTTCCATTTCCATATCCATTCTTGAAGATCTTATGCCGATTTTCGCATGTTTAGAGCGACCCACACGATACATGGATGAGATTGTTTCCATGTATGAAGTTTATTGAAGATGGAGCTTAAATGAGAGTGATCAACCTATCCACTGCTACCCCAGGGGAGTTTGTTCCGATTCCCTCCTTATTTTTATTGTTCTTTATCATGCATAGTTTGCAATGAGGGCATTGCATCACATAAGTGTGGGGTAGGGGGTTGGTTACATACTAGTCAATTTTAAAAAATTTTGCATACCAAAGTATTATTTAGGATCTAATTTAGGAAATTTTGGTAAAAAAATAGGATTTCATGTTAGAATTGTGTTAATAATTGCATGACAACCCAAATGTTTAGTTGAGCCTATATACGTTTTAGTGCATTTGTGGCCTCCTTATTTTAGTGAAATCATGAGACAAAAACACGACCTCGCTCAGCCTGAGGGATGCAATATGTTTAGCAGCCTAAACCTGAAATGTATCCAGGAAAATTTTTATCATTAGCCAATAAAGGTTGAAATTGAGCGCCCCTGCTTAAGCATGTAGGATTTGAGTGAAAAAAAAAAAAAAAAAAAAAAAAAAAAAAAAAAAAAGAGAAAAAAAAAGTGAGAAATACAAGAAAAGAGAGAAAAAAATTACAAGAAAAGTTAAGTATGAAGATCAAAAGATCAAAATTCCAAAGATTCAAAAACTTGAAGATACCAAAAATCAAACAACAAGGTGGTGAATTCAAAGAAATTAAAGATGAAATGTTCAAAGAAGTGAAGAATTCAAAGAATTCCATAGTGGTATCGGATAAATTGTAATTTTCTAGAATATGTATGCTTGGGTTGCTCGATTAAAAATACCTTGAGGTTAAAGAGGTTTTGTGAGGATGGATTCGGAGGGTTGCATAAAATGAGCATAGTTCGGGGTGAGTGGGTGAATGTTTATGAGGATTGTGAGTATTTGGAATATGGGGGGTTCTTTAGGAAAAATTTTAGACACAAATGCATGCGTTGCGGTCTTGGCATAATGGCTGGGTTGGATTGGAGTTATTATATGTAATTCTAATGTGTTAAAATTCAGTTTTGCTTGAGGGCAAGCAAAAGACAAGTGTGGGGTATTTTGATATGTGCATATTTAGTGTGTATTAAGTATAGTTTTTTATTCATATATTGGCTAAATTATCGCATATTATGGACAAAAGGTACTTAAAAGTGTTAAATTGTGTTTTTCAGTCCAAAGATGAAGCTCGGAAGCGAAAGGAAGCGAAAGGAAGCAAGAGAAGCGGTTGAGAGCTCAAGAGTGGAAAGAAGAAAGAAAACAGCCAAAATAAGGCTTCTACTCGTCGAGTCACCATTTGACTCGACGAGTCCGGTCGCGGATTCAGAAAGATAAGCATTCGGAAGTCAAGAAAGTTATCAGGTTACGTAGAATGTGAGAGGGACTCGACGAGTCACCACTTGACTCGACGAGTCGAACCGCTTATTTAAAGATAATTCCACAGATCGAGAAAAAAGAATTCTGGAAAGTTTCAGAGGCCTTAAGCTGCGAATAAGAAGCCAGAAGAACCCTAGAAGTCGACCAAAGAAGCTAGATCCAATTCCGGGAGTAATTAAGGCGTAATTTCCTCATTCTATTTAATTCTTTTGTTTTGTCAATATGATTAAGCAACTTGAACTTATTTGTTTGCTGTTATTCACCTTAGTTATGAACTAATTTCTTTATACTTCTGTTTGGGGATACAAAGTTGACAATATGGTTTGATTGATTGGTAGGATTAATTCTAAGTTGGTGATTAATTGTTATTCTAGCTTGCTAAAGAACCTTGTGTATGAATGATAATTTATTTTCTGTTAATAGGAAGATAGTTAATTAGCATGAACATCTATTAATTATCAACCTCATATGATAAGTGACCACCAAATCATATGTCTAGGATTAATGAATATGAAACTAGGATTAATAAGTAAATTGAGTAAATTCATATGCGAGCTTGTAAGATGACCATTGAACAAGAGGTTAATTAAAAGTAACAAATTAATTAGCTATTGCAAGTCTAACTTAACCCGAATAATTAATCTAGTAAATATAATTAAGTTAAGCAATTGGCCACTGTTTGAATTAGTTTATTTGCTAAGGATTAGGGTAGTGAACACAACTTAATCACTTGAATCGGTAACCAACGAAAGAATTAATCCATTGCACTATTACCTTAAAAGCAACCATAAAGTTAACCGAGTTGAACTAAACAGAAGTTTCTTTCCCATTATTGAATCTAGTTGATTTGTTCTTTTCTAGCCTTGCATTAGTTTTGTTTAATAAGTTTCTAGTCTTGTAAAACTAGAGAAAAACCATTAATTGCTAAAGTAATTTAGATAGAATTAGTTTTTAATTTAATTTGCCGTTCCCTGTGTTCGATACCCTACTTGCTTGAACTATACCACAATTGATAGGTTCACTGCCTTTTGTGTGTTATTTGATAATTAAAGTAGGATTAAAACTAGTTGGTTTTACACACATCACCCGCTACTTGGCGGAGTATGCAACGAGTGCCCGTCCCGGGAGCCCCATTTGTGGAGGGCACTTTGTTACGCGTTTGGCCCAGTGTTATGGCCTCATTGTTCCCGGCATCACTCGTTCTTTGACATGTATGGAGGGGAACGAGTTTACTATGGGGTATTTAGAGACAATGAAGGTGGTCAAGAATTATGGAACACATTGGGGGATTCTGAATGATAATGATGATGGTGATGAGCAATCGACCGACCAACCTGAACCACAACCGAGGCCGAGGCACAGAAGTTTATAGTTTGGTTTATAGATTGGTACACTTAAACATGTCTTTGATTATAGTTTTTGTTTGTTTAGTTGTTAGTATGTCCAGCTAAATCTAGTTGCTTCTGTTAGCTAGATGAAGCTGGAACTCATGGTTTTAATGCATTAGACATGACTTTACTTGTTGGTGATACACTTGTGTTGATTGATTTTACCTAGCATGTTTTAATTAATCATTTGATTGCTTTAAATTCTTGTTCTATGTAGTTAGTGAACACAAATCTGCATGAATTTGAATACCTAATAATATAGTGAACACTAGTTTATTAGAGCTAAGATTAAACCAATCTTAGATAAGTAATTGAATCATTGAATTAAGATGTGTTAGAGAACTCATATTATGACTGTAATTGTGTTTGATTAATCAATCTTTCATGGCTCCAATCTTATTTAATAATTGATTTTGTGTTAACTATTGTGTGACCATACATAGATTTACATGAATTGATTAATAATTAGTAGATTTAGAACTAAATTGCTAATACTTCTTTAATTGGTAACCAACAGTAATAGTCTTAGCTAATGTATAACCATTGAGTGAAAGCGGATTCGAGCTAACAGAAGTGTTTTGTTTATTGATTGAGTTTTTGTCACAGAATTAAGTTAGTCTGATCTTGTAAAATCAGATAAAAAACCCTTTTTAGCTCATTAGTAATTATGTTAGTTTAGTAGTAAATAAATTAATTAGTCAACACCGTTCCCTGTGATCGACACCCGGCTTACCAAACTATTATATAATTTGACTAGGTACACTGCCTAGGTGCATTTTAGTTAGTTAGTTAGTTAGGTTATAAATTATAAAATTAGTGGGTACTTTCGTGCACATCAAGATCTACTGACACTTCACCTTTGGGTAAGGTTGTGAGGAAGAAGGAATGAAGTAGATCTAGAGATGGTTATGTGCTTCCATTTGGGAATGTGTATTGTGGTAGCTTATCAAATATGGTAATAGGGAGGTGTATATGGACCGAGTAAGATATCATGAGAACACCTGGTCCGAATTCAATTGTACGGTTCTTAATTGGTTGTTGCCCTGGAGTTGGAGCAAGAGTACAACCGCCTATCTCATTCTTCGGTTGGGTGCGACCACATTTTCGTATGATTTTGCATTGGTAACAGCCTATCTTGTGCAAGGAATTGTGTGTGATAAAAGGGTATGTCCTAGGTTGTCTTTGGTTAGCGTCGAAAGGAATGTTTAATGGGTTTTCTATATGACAGTGGGTTGATAGTTGAGTACCTTTAGACCCGATAATCATTTGGTTGAGACTCTTAGGTCTCAGATCGTTAGTCTTATTGGCATGGTTGGATGACAGTGTGTTGTTCTTGGGAGTCAGGAGACTCAGTGACCAGCTGGTTTGGATCATGTGGTCTGGAAAAGTTATATAGATTATGGTTGACCCCATCTTCTTGTGGGCTATCTATTAGGAGTTTGGTTTCTAGTATGAGGAGTTGGTTCTAAAATCTCGAGTTATTTGTCAGGTGGAGGAACACCTTAGATGATGATGGATTTCAATGCAATGTGTGAATTCTTGGAATGACCATCCTTATGCCTGTGGGGGCAGCGGGTTGGTGATGACTTGTCAGGAAGTCAAGAGTATATTTAAAGTTTTTGGGTGGAATTCGCGATCAGAATGTTTTGATTATCCTTTCAACACGTTTTGGTGGTGTCTCTAGTCAGGGACTAGGAGTAGGTTTGACAATGGATAATCATCAGTCTTAGGGTAAGGTTTCTGAGAACATACAGATGGTTTCCCGATTTGGGGAAGTATAGTGATGAGGATGGTTTGTGGTTGTAGTATTGAGAGTTTTGGTTTTGTGTGGTTTCTCTAGAAGCTGGGTCATGCAATTAAGGAGAGAAAGAAAATTATTGTGTTTGATCATTTCCAAGTTATTGGGTTGCCTGTTGGCAGTTGGGGATCTCCAAGTGGTCTCTCGAATTTTATTTATAAGATGCCTTGATTTCAAAATGATTAGAGGGAGTTTATGGAATATTTGGGTGTTTTTTAGAAATCATAATTGAGACAGATTTCTAGGACAAAAATCTAGTTTAAGTGGGGGAGAGTTGTAACATCCTGTTTCGAGTCATTTCATAATTCGTGACTAAGACTCGAAAATCGAGTATCATAAGGCTTCGGGCTTTGGTTAAAAAGAGGGTTTAACCCAGTAGGAGGTGGATAATGTAGATTATGTGATCCAAGAGTTCGGTTAGTGTTTTGTAGCCCAAGGGCAAAATGGTAAAAGTAATGTTTCATGCCTTTTATTTTAATTAAGGATTTTAGTTAGATTTGTTTTTAAGCCAAAAATAATTAGATAGGGTTCTAAAGATCCTCAAAACCTTTCCGAGGATATAAGGATCGTCGAATTCGGAGTTAGAACGAAGAAGTTATGGCCTTCGGAAGTTAGGAGGTTTTTGGGTAAAGCCTAGTACGTTGGGCGTACAGGGTGTACGTTGGGCGTACTAGCTTGGAGTGATCATGAAGGGTTAACCTAGTACTTTGGGAGTACTAGGAATATGTAGGGCGTAGGCACTCAGGTGCCAAACTCTAATTTGGGGGGCTTGGAGCCCTATTTAAGTTCCTTAACTCACTCAAAACCTTTCCATTCTTAACCTCCGCCCCTTAAATGTTCTCCAGTGAAACCCTAAACCTAGTTGGAGCTTTGTGATCAAAAGAAGGTGTTCTTGTGTGCCTTTGAAGGAAGAGGAAGGTAGGGATTGTGCTTAGAAGCTTGAAGCAACATTGGATCTAGAAGTTCTCCTACCTCATTTTGTCCCATGAATTGGTCCATTTGGATGTGGGTTCTTCCTAGTCTTGTGACGTGCATTTTCAGGTGTATAAGAGGGTAAGTCATAAAAATATGATCTTGGAGTTGTTCTTCTATCTATGCATGTATTATGAAGTTTAGAATGTTATGATAAGTTATGGTTTTGGATTTGGACCATTTCTAGCCATACAACATCATAAACTTGGAAACTTTATGATTTAGGGCATCATTTAGACTTAGATCTTAGCTCTGAACAAAAGGTCTTAAGAGATAAAGTGCTCAATGGAAAGGAAGGAACCATCTCGAGTATGATGGGCGTAATTTTCATATGCTATGCGTACTAAGTCGTCCCATGTACGTAGGGCGTAAGTTGAGTACGCAAGGCGTACTCAAGCGGCCTTGGACTTTGACTTTTGTTGACTCCGTTGACCGTTGACTTTTTTACCAAGTTTAACTTTAGGTCAAACTTGAAGGTTTTGACTAGTGATTAAGATTTTATCTAGTTTCTGTGTTAGTGGATCCGCATGAGCAAGTCGTGTAGCAGGTAGCGTGTTGTAGTGTTTCTCAGGTTTCTTCATTTAAGTGAGTTTTCCTCACTACACTCATGGGTCGAAGGCACCAATGTCGGCCCACTAGATTATGTATCCTAGTATTGTGGATGATGTTATGTGGTAGTGATCTGTTAGATCGGTATCCTAGTATATATGATGCAATATGCAGTAGTGATCTGTAGATTTGCATGTTAGTCTATTGACTGGTTATGTGATTAGTTGTTGTATATATGTTATTTGTTATGTATATGTCGACATAGTATGGTTGGGTTGAGACTGTACTGCTTTGTGCGGGCAGTCAACAAACTCGGGGCAATCCAACCGGGAGGTTGTGGGCTGGGGTAATCCAACCAGGAGATTGTGGACCCAGTATGTGATCTTTAGGGCAATCCAACCAGGAGGTTGTGGACCAGGGTAATCCAACCGAGAGGTTGTGGACCTAGTATGCAATCTTCAGGGCAATCCAACCGGGAGGTTGTGGGCTAGGGTAATCCAACTAGGAGGTTATGGACCCAGTGTGCGATCTTTAGGGCAATCCAACCGGGAGGTTGTGGGACAGGGTAATCCAACTAGGAGGTTGTGGACCCATGGTCTTCAAGATTCAACTATGAAGATTTTTCGCCCAAAATATGAACACCCAAAGATGTCATGAAACCCACCAAAATGTTGATTCTCAATTAAACTCAATTAAGAAGAACCGAAATCAAAACAATAACACTCGTAATCATTGCAATAAATCATTTCCAATATGCTTATCGAGACACCAACAAAACTTGACTTCAATAAAAAAATTTTGAGCTTCACCAAAAATTGCCACTTTGATAAATGTGATCAAAATAGTATCATAACCTTTTAATTGGTCATGAGAATGTGCGCGAATGGGTAAAATGTTTCTATTCTCCCCCTTGACAAGTGGAATAATCTTGATGCTACATATCGTGGAAGAAAGCCAAAAGTTGCATAGGTTTTATTTTTATATTTTTATTTTTTGAAACGACAAATCTACTCTACTTTTAAACTAATCCTAAATTCCACTTATGTCTAGTACAAGACTTGAACCCTCAATCTCAAAGAGGAAGGACAACACCGTATACTGTGACAACCCAAAATTTATTCCGTCATTTTAACCTTTTTTTTCCGTTAATAAGCCTCGCGTTATTAAACTGTCCGTTAACCTTTTGGAATAGGTTAATTAAATTAGGACTTTATTATGACTTCATAAGGGTTGAAACAAATTAGAAACACCCTCAATATTCCCTTGAAATTTTTTAGTTTCAACCAAGTCAAATTGTGACCATTTAATCGGGTGCGACCAAAAGCCCCGTTTAACGTCAGTATCGGGTAGATTTCCACCGAGCCACAAAATCAAACCCTATATAAGGGTGAGTGGACTCCATTTGGAAACTTTCCACCCTCTCTCTACTCTCTCTCTACAAGCCGATTTCGATCCAAAAAGGCCTCTTTCGAGCTCCATAATCGTAAGTAATCTATCCTATCTTGTTGTGTAGCTTGATATGCATGCAAATTCGTGTTTAAATCATCCAAAAGCCACAAAATCATGTGTTTACGGCCCAAGAACACTCTTGGACCGCAAACACCTATAAGTGGGGTTTTGAAGCCCCAAAACCCTTCTAAAACACTCCTAGGGCTTAGATACGACTTGTGGACTTACACATATGAGCTTAGAACACCAAAACCTTATCATATGGAGAGTAAACATGAGTTTACGGCCCAAGAACACTCTTGGACCGTAAACCCCTCTTCATGGGTCGTGAACACCTTTTAAGGTGTTAAATTTGCCCTTAAACACCTCCTAAGGCTTGAGTAAATCTCTAGAATCAACCACAAATGAAGTAGGGGATTTAAACATCAAAGAAACCAAGGACCTAGGATTTTACGGCAGTAAACCCCCCAAGGTTTGGTCCATGGGCCGTAAACTCCCATATTGAAGCCAAATGATGCCCTAACTTCCCCATTTGACTTGGAATAATACATAGAACCCTATATTCTTGCATTTAAGACCTTAATTCATAAAGGAAATGACCAAGTGAGAGTTTACGGCCGTAAACTCTAGGTTTACAGCCGTGAACTCCCTTAAATGGTCTATTTGGAGCCTTAAACCCTTCTTAAGCCCTAAAAGTGAACCTAGCCTAACCCTACAAGTGATATAAGACCTATTTGCATCCAAGAGCACACCACCCATGAATTTATGGCTGTAAACTCATGGGGATATGGTCTTATGGCCGAAAACTCCATAAAGAGTTTACTCTTGAAGAGTAAACTCCCTAACTAGGCCATACACCCCCTTATTTCAACCCACTAGCCTCCTAGCACTTGACCAAAGTGTTTTCCACACACTAGGATGCTTATACGTGTTTAATTGGTATTATAATTACTAATTATATGTAAACATATGTCATCATATGTTAATAGGTCACTAAACGTGTTCAAGTCTTTACTTGACACCGAGCACCCAACCGGCACCTCCATCCGATCCACTTACAGCATGTGAGTTCATACCCCTGAATTAACCTTTTTAAATGGTTTTAACTGCTTTTATAGGAGGGAATACAAGTTGATCTATACAGTTATTAGATAAATAACATGTGATTAATAACTGTATAGCAAAAATAGATTTTCGCAACTCTTGTTAAAAGTTTTCTAAAGGTTTTCTTCACTTAGTCTGTTTTATAAAAATCATTTCCAAAGCTGTTATGAAAGGTTTTTCAAAGGATTTCCAAGATTTTCAAAACTTTTTTTACAAACTGACATCAAGTCATAAATTTCTTATGTGTAAAGGTTTTTCCAAAGTTTTCATCAAAGTTTTCTTCTATGCTTTTATCTCATTAAATGCATGCCTGTATTTGTATAGTTATATAAATAAGGTTTAAAAGACTTAGGAAGGCTAGTTCGCCCTATTTTCTTTTCCTCGTTGGGATGTGGTCTGGTGGGTATCGGTTATCCGTCCGAAGGTCATTTAAACATTAGTTGTATATCATGTATACATGTATAGACATAAAGGTTTTCATCGAACCGTTCACTTCCCTTGGGTAGCAAGGGCATTCTTTCATTCATCATTCATAGATCTTTCGTTAAATGCATGCCTGTATTTGTATAGTTATATAAATAATGTTTGAAAGACTTAGAAAGGCTAGTTCGCCCTATTTCCTTTTCCTCGTTGGGATGTGGTCTCGTGGGTATCGGTTATCCGTCCGAAGGTCATTCAAACATTAGTTATATATTATATATACATGTATAGACATAAAAGGTTTCTATCAACCAGTTCATTTCCCTTGGGTAGCAAGGGCATCCTTCCAGTCACCGTTCATAGACCAGAGACACTAGTAACTATTATAGGAATAGTTAGGAGACTCTATTTACTCTTTCTAGTACGAGAATTCCAAAGGAGTCAGTTCATTCGTGAGTCTATATCATTATTCCAGTACTTACAATAGAATTCAGAATACGAGATGCATCTTCAAGACACGGATCTCCCCGTTGTCGAGTTGGTAGCCAGAGTCTCCTGTAGGGAGAGCAGGCATTGTGTGTATAGATCTATACGGGACTGACACTCCCACACCCTGACTGCTAGCTACAGTCCCCGGCCTACCAAGCCAAGGGGTGACAAATGTCACATTCATTCCGACGCTTGCAGGGCGTCAAGTTCTCTACTGTCAATCAGTATAGTTACGAGTATCTCCATGTTTACCTTATAATTCATGGACTTAAGGTAACACGATTTATCACTGTATTTTCTTGTTTTAGACTTTGCTAGCTGTGTCGTTCATTTGACACTGTCTGGAGTCTGTATTTCCTTGTTTTAGACTTTGTTAGTTGTGTCGTTCATTTGACACTATCTGGAGTCTGTATTTCCTTGTTTTAGACTTTGCTAGCTGTGTCGTTCATTTGACACTGTCTGGAGTCTGTATTTCCTTGTCTTAGACTTTGCTAGCTGTGTCGTTCATTTGACACTGTCTAGAGTCTGTATTATCTTGTTTTAGACTTTGCTAGCTGTATCGTTCATTCGATACTGTCTGAAGTCTGTGCTTCCTTTTGTTAGACTGAGTCAGGCGTATCTTTCATTCGATATTCTCATGGAGTTTATGATTTCTTTTGCCTTAATCAGCAGTATTACTGCTGAGGCATATGTTATTTTTTCCCCTGGTGTTTTACTTATGATTTTCTCATTATTCCTTTAAAGTAAATACCGTCTTTTGATAATGATAGTATTTTGGGGAATATTACTCTTTAAAACATAACTCTGTCGAGTCTTGGTAGAAGACTGCTTTTATTTAGAAAATATAGGATTTTCTGGAAAGGACGCTAATACACCTTAGACTCTAAACTACTACTTTTCATAAAGTTATTTTGAATAAAAATGCTTACTTACACAAATGACACTAAATACTTATGAACTCACCAGCAATTATAAAAATGCTGATACTCGCTCTCAAAATAACTTGTATTTTTAGGTAAGCGATAGACAGGTACACCCCGGGAGCTTTTGCGAAGTCAGCCTAGAATCGAGCTGCGTCTATATTAGTTATGTATTACTTTGATGTCTCTATGAAATGTAACTTATGTAAAACTATTACTATTAATGCAATGGTTGTTGTACTTGATTACTATATTGCATATGTTGTGATACTTGACATGACGTCATCCACTCCAGAACGTTTCTGCCGTTTCGGTTTTGGGGTGTGACATATACCGTTAGGCTAGAAGCCTTTTGGTAAGTGTTTTTTTTATTATGAATCCAAATTTGTCAATTCTCTAAAAGATTGGCGGACCAAATTTATAACATTACTATCATCTTTCCCCCTTTTATCTCCCCATATACAAATGCAACAACTGTGATACAAGCACCAAAAAATTCTCTGAGGTATCCCTTCGACTCGTAGATCCTTCTCCATCGAAATCTTGATTTTGATATCAAACCATTTCCCCATTGAGATAGATTTTCGACATCAAAATTATCCAATATTGAAAAGAAAAAAGAAAAAAAATCTCGATGACATTCCAACGTCGAAGTGCTATTATCGAACAACCTTTAGGTCATCTGTTATACCCACCACTAACCACTATAGTGGTGGGCATCACATCAACACCACATTCCCTACCACTAACCATGAGATACCTACCACCAAACACACCACTCTACCTCATTTTTTTAATTAAATTTAAATAAAAAATACATAAAAAATCATATATTTTTTAAATACTAATTTTCATTAATTTAAAGTACCAAATTACATTAATTAAAATACAAAAACTTAAAAAAAACATTAAAAATAAAAATACAACTTCAAACTACATTACTTAAATAACCTAATTAAAAAAAAAAACTAATCTTCGTTCATATTGAGTTCGTACAAATGATCTGCGACATCTTCTCGAAGATTGAAACACGTTTCGTTGTTATTAATTTCAACAACTCGTGAAAAAAAATTCATTCGTTCCTGGTACGAACTCTTCAAGCGGGACGACGAAGTCATCCGGATCATACGTGCAAATCGTTCGACCCCGATCTTAAATGATCATATTATGCATTATAACACATGCTAGGACCATTCGTTTGATTCTATCATTATCCCAAAGTCGTGTAGCGTATTTCACTACACGTCACGTCTGCTTGAGGACTCTAAATGCCCTCTCGATATCCTTCATCGCTGATTCCTGTCTCTTTGTGAACAACTTTATCTTTTCACTTCGGGGAACTGAATATGTCTTCATAATTGTAGAATAATCCAGATATATCTCATCACCAAGATAGTAACCGTATTTGTACGAATGTCCGTTCACTGTGAACATCCGTTCACTGTGAACATCATATCAGGTGCTTTGCTGGTCCAAAGATCGTTAAAAAGTGGAGACTGACCAAGAACGTTAATGTCGTTGTTAGGCCCCGCAACTCCAAAAAAAGAATGTCATATCCATGAATCCTGAGATGCGACAACTTCTAGGATTATACTTGGTTCACTTATATCTCCTCGAGTGAATTGACCACACCATGCATTTGGACATTTTTCCCAAGTCACACGCGTACAATCTAGACTGTCAAGCATACCCAAAAATCCATGTCTCTCTTCATGAGCCGAATATAATCTCTCAATATCACATGAAGTTGGTTTACGCAAATATTGCTGATGAAAAACCTCATATACACATGCGCAAAACCTACACAATCAATTGCAGTTCTCTCGGATACTTTTAAGTATTTGTCAGATGCATCAAATGTTATACCGTATCCCAAATACCTAAGCGCAACCGCACACTTTTGTATACTACTAAAACTCATTATTCCTCTAGTGTCGGGTTTTTGTTTGAAAAAAATCATAACGAGCTTCTAAAGCGTTACTAATACGTAAAAATATCGCCTTATTTAGATGGAAACGACGTTCGAATGCGTCTTCATTGTAAAGATAGTTATCGGCGAAGTAATCACGTACCAATAAGTCGTGTGCGGCTTGACGATCACGATTGACGACCGCCCTTGTACGAGCAACATTCGAACTTTCTTCATCGTGAATGTGTTGTACAAGATTGAAGAAGGTCGAGATGAATTCTTCGTCATCATCCGAGTCAAAAAAATTTAACACTTACAAATCTTCCATGTTTTTTTTTTCTTTAGAATGAGAGTGAAATTTAATGAAATATATAAGTAGAAGTGTGGGAATTTTATTTATATATGTAATAAGTTTTTGAAAAAAAATAATAAAAAAAAATTGACCGTTCAAAAAGAAACAAAAGAAATACGATTGGCTGTTTCACTTCGTCGTCGGGAACACGAAATACCATGACCACGGTCGACCACGACCGGCCAGGATGGTGTGCACGATCGTGGTCGTGGTCCACGTAAACCACAAACCGGCTCGTGCTTGGTATACCCTGATGGTCTTTCGAATGCCCTAATCATGTTTTCTGTATTTTTGACTGATTGACATTGAAAGCACTACAACTTCTCTTAAATATAGATTATATATAGATGGCCATGTTGAAATCAGTTGGAAAAACAAGGCTCGAATCTTGTAATACCATTTCGACTTCTCGATTTCAACAATGTGGTCGTTTTCAACAAACATACACTTCAACATCTGAGTTGCTCAACCAAATTCAAGTTCCAGCAAACATCGAAAGCAATATTGATTCTTCTATGCTCGAATACAGTTGTTGAAATCAAATCAAAATTTCCAATTTTGACTTTTATAGTTTGACCATTCAAATCCAATTGACAGGTAGCTTCGTTTAGAATTTCATTCCACATGAATTCAATCCCTTTGAATTTTTTACCAGAAAAACTTCAGACAAACAACAAAATTTCAATTTCCCTTCAAATTTTCAGATCAAACCAATCTCAATTAAATTCATCTCACGCTCTTCACATTTCTTCACCAAATTCATCAAATGTTTACCAACACCAACAATTAACCATCATTAATCTCCAAAATAATCTTTGATTGATATGATTTGTTCACGATAAGGAAGAAACGGTCAAACCAAATGTAAAATCGATTCTCAATCCAAGAGACAAATACGATGACAAATCAATTTCATGAACTTCAGTTCACTGATTGAATGACGTGTAAATGAATAACCAAAATGTCATGAAACAATTTTACGGAAGAACGATAACAATCAGATGTGGAGAACAATTTTATAACTTACGAGATTCATATGCGTGTCGTAATAATGAGAATACATGCAATTGATGTGCATGATTTATGATCCAACGAGAATTTCGTGTATTCAATTGATGATACTCAATCGTGAGAAAGATAAATCAGCTCAAATAAAGTGAACTTTTCGTGAATTAAGACCGATGAATAGAAGCATATGAATCAAGTGATCACCCAAAAGCGTTTTGAACATTGATAATCGTATAATCGAGAATACAGATATCATTAATCAAATGGAAAGAAACGCAGCAAATAGACGGGACAGGATAAATCAAATCCAACAAAAGATCAATTGGAATGAAATTGGGCTCAAAATTTAATTAATCTTGTGAATTCGGCTTGAATGAACAATAGTTGATTAAATTTTGGTCTCAAATTGTGTGATTCGATGAATAGTGAAGAATCAATAACGAATATAGGCTTGAATGTGGATCGAATGAACAGTGAACATATGAAAACATTTGGACCAAAAAAACGGATCGGTAAACAGTAAAAGATCAAAAATATGGATCGATATTTTGTACGAATAAAATTGGATCAAAATGATCAATTCAATATTGGGTTAGACGGAAAGATTTGGATCAAAAAATTTTGCTTGAAGCGAAATAGATCAAACCGGAAAACGATAATGAAATATTAACACGATTTCAAATAATTAAGAGACTCGCCAAAAAATATGGAATCTTATGAATGTTGTCAAAACAAGAACCATTCCATGAACTAATCACTTGAATCTTGATGATTTGACTCTCATACCAATTGTGAGGACAATAAATTTGGGTTTGACATGCGAAATATGTAGAAGTGCATAACCGACAAGAAATATGTAATGTTTAAGCACAATTGTATAGATAAATGTGGAACCAAATTTGTAGAAGCATGTGTTTGCTCATCTACAATACTCATGCAAACTAATCTACTCTCTACAACAATTAAGGCTATACAAAGTGGAAGCTCTCAACTATACAATGAATATGACTCTACTATTTATATATAGAGGTGTTATAACCCATAAGTCACAAGGCTTATAAAATCCACATGTCATAAAAGGGGTAAGCCTTCAAGTAATCACCACATGGAGAGCTTGGCACCCAACACAGTTGACACGTGTTGTGACCAACACTTACGTCGCGAATTTAACTTCATCCCGAAACCTACTTTCTTAATTTCCTTAAATAATTAATAAACATACCTGAAACCATGTGCTACATTGATCAATGATTTGGCAGTGTGTAGAGCACGTGGGTGGTAACAATAGAGGAAGATCAAAAAAAGGAAAAGGGTCAGTCGAAGATTAGGAAAAATATTACATGTTGGAATTGCAAGGAGAGTGGCCACTTCATAAATCAGTGCCTAAACCCTCAAGCATATAAAGGCAAAAAGGAGGTGAATATTGCAATGAACTCCATTGACGATGATACACTTATTTTTTGTGTAGGAAACTTAATAGAGTCTTGTATAATGGATTTAGGTGCATCATTTCACGAGCGTCACCCTGTTAATTTTGGTGATCATCGGTGGAACGGGGCAAAGGTGAACCTAGTTGTCCCTAAATGGAAGAAACAAGGTACACTTTACATGATGCAAGTTTTTGAAGATGAAACAAATGTCGTAATAACAGTAAAAGGTGTTGGGTTTTCTATGCATCTATACACATAATCAAGGCAGTGGAAACAAACAAAATTCATATGTGTACATGCAGCCTAAGATCTAACTTTTATTGGTTATAACTACCTAGTTTTATAATACGAATTAAAGAAGGCATAAAACTAACCTCTTGTTGCTTTGATTGCGATCTTGTAACTGCCAGCTCTTGTTATGGATAAAGGACCCAAAGTATAATCCTTCTAGTGTAATCAGACCCACAACTCCAGAAAAACTAATAAGGATTAACCCTAGTGTAGGGTTTTCGAAAATTTATAACCCTAGGAAAGGGGTTTTAATTTTTGTAAAGATAAGTAAGAGAGAGAGTATGTGAGAGAGAGAGAGGGTGTGTGTGTGTGTGTGAAAGAGAGAGAGAGGGAGAGAGAGAGAGAGAGAAAGAGAAAGAAAGAAAGTGTGTGGACGGTTTGGGAGAAGGAATCAACAGGGTTGATCCCTAGATGTCTATTTATAGGCAGCAGATAAATAGTTAAGGGATTCAAACTCTTAAGATAATCCTTACCTTATTCAGAATTTGCCTTATCCATATCACATGGATATTAAAATCATCTCCCACCCTTTACCAAAAGCTTCTGGAATATTCCAATCAATATCTAGGGTTTGATTAAAATTCAAGCTTTTTAATTAATTAAAACAATTTAACTAATTTCCAATTAATTTATTAATTACATAATAAATTAATAACTTATTTTTCTCCATTTCCTTATATAGCTATTTGTATTACAAGACCAACCTAAAAGGACTATGTTATTATTAAAAATATTACCATATAGTTCATGACATTTACCATTATTTTCAGCAGTCTCCAACTCAGACAAGCCATTAACTTAAGAGGTCTAATAGTTCTTAACAATTAACGAAGAGTAGTCATCTAGTGTAATTGTCAAATTCTGATAAGAATAAACAATTTAGTCCTTAGATAAGTGATTGATTATTCATTTGTTCTAGATATATGCATGAATATGAGACATGAATAATGGTCAATCTTAATATTCAGAATTCTATTTACCAATAAAGATACCTGATTATTACATTTGACTTCTAAATCAAATACGTCAATTTAGTTAGGGCTCGATTAAACATTTCAGATGTCAACACCAAATCAATGAGAGGCCTATAGATATCACTTCCTAATTACGAGAAAGAACAAATAAACTTTGATTGCATAGTTTCAGTCTACTCGTTTAATCATACATGAACATACCATTTATGACTACCAAACATGGATAACATTGGAGCATACCAATTACATAACAAAATTTTCAAACAAAAACCCATATGTATCTTGGTTTGAAGAATAAAAGATATTATCATCTTAGAATTACTTGTGGCTAGATCTATGAAGCAATCTCTAAGGTGCTGTTTGTTTTTTCGAAGTGAAAATGTCTGAAGTATGCGAACCGCCTCCGCAACCCTCTGTAGCAGAAGATGTGGACCAAACGGCTGCAACATTTAATAAAAAGTATGTTTGTTTTTTAACGTTTGCAGACCGCTGCAGTAAGTTAAAGTAAGGTGTGAAGAGGTTTGAAGCAGTTGGTCTACTGTTGCGCCACGCAACATACGCGCAACAATTTTTAAGTCAGGAGTATTATGAAAAACAAACAGATGCGAATGATCAAGTGTTGCGCGGCGCAACAATAAGTGGTCTGAAGTGGTTTATTAGAAAAAAACAAACAACACCTGAGTGTAGGTTGTTCCAATACTTAAATCTTAATTTCAAGTGCTCGTAAGTGTTAGTGCAATCTTAATGCAGTGTCCAATTTATATGGGCGAGTAACTAATACTCATGACAGTCTTAAATCACTCACTTACTTCCTAGAGTGTGATTGACTGTAGAGGTTTGAATAAAATTAATTTAATATTACGAAAGTGGGTTCGAAACATGCAAAAGTGAAACATGGAAATAAAAGGACACAATTTTGATAGCAAGACAAACTCTTTATTACACCACTACAAAATAAACATCAAAACGGTTACAATTCAAATTTTTATATGTTTCAAAATAAATCAAACTAATAACTAAACTATTACAACATTTCAAGTCTCATGTCAATGGTCCTAGCATGATCATCATGCTTGCTTCTTGAAAATGCCTTTGTGAAAGGATCAACATGATTCTCCTCAAATGATACTTTACTCACGATGATTTCTCCATCCTCAACTATCTTCCAAACATAATGGTATTTTTTTTAGTATGTATCTAGAGTTCCCATGTGAATGATATGGTCATCCCACAATCTTACAATCACTTCAGTTGTTGCAGTCCTTCTATAGTTTTTCTTGCTACGGTTATCCCATATTCTTTCATACATCTGACATGGTCCTCCAATAGTATTTCAAATAGTTGTTATGGTCCTCCTCCAATCTTTCATACAGCTGCCTTCGTCCTCTTATGGTCTTTCATACATTTTATATGGTCTTCCCATAGTCCTTTCATGCAAAATGGAAGGAGTATGGAAAGTGAAATTTAATCAATGTGTGATAACCAAGTTTGAAATTTGGTTAATCCTACGCCTGGCAAATGGATCTTCGAGAATAAGACCTACATGGAAGTGAAAGTGCACACATGCAAAACTAAGTTGGTTGTGAAGGGTTACATTTAAACTCAAGGAATTGATTATGAGGAAACCTTTTCATCAATAGCTAAGATTAATTCTATTAGAATATTACTTTCCATAACTTCTTCATGTTATTATGAAATATAACAAATGAATGTGTAGTCTGCTTTCCTTAATGGAAAACTGACAGAGGTAGTGGGGGAGCCATAACAAAAGTTTAGGGGTAGCACAATATTTTTACCGCATAATATATAATATGATTTTTTTTCAAGTTCGAGTTAAAGGGGTTCGGTTTTGCGGGTCTAGGTTAAACGAGTTCTGGTTTTTTCAATTTAGAGTGACTACATATATTTGCAATTCCAGTAGTTGAATCTTACACTTGGTGAATCCTGTCTTATTTTAATGAAGTTGGTTATCACCAAATCTAATTGTTTTTTCATAAAAATGCATTTTTGAAAGGATTTCAACAATTCAACTAAAAACTTAATTTTAATGATTCAACTAAAAACTTGATTTCAAGTTTCAACAACAATTAATAACTAACTATTAGTCGTAAGTTCATAATTACAAAATGTCTAGGTTGTAGTTATAAAGAATATACATTTCATAGAGAAATCACAAAACATCAATTTCATTTCACAAAACATCAATTTCATTTCCATCTTATACTTCAAATTCTAATTTTAACAATAACTACAAACTTCTCCAACAAGGAATAACTAACTTCAAGATTCAACAAAAAAACTTAATCTTTAAAAAAAATACTGTAATAATTAAGTGCTAACCCCAATAGTCAAATCTAATTGTTAATTTATAGTTTCTTCAAGTTTTCAAGAAATTGAGAAATAACCGAAATAACCCAAAAATACTTGCTTAAATCTTACTTGTTTTGTTCTCGTAGGTGGAGAGAGAGGTTGTCGGAGCTGTGTAACTAACTATTAACCATAAGTTTCCAATTAAATAAACCTAATTGGCAAGAAGAAGATGACAACAAAGACAATAGACAAGGGAGCAGGGACGAGAGTGTCTTGTGTTTCATGTATTTCCCTTTCTGATTTTTAAGCAACAAAAAATGAGCTTCTAGTTCTACATTCTTTTTTCCATTAAAGTATTTGAGCAGTAGGGTTTAAAGTTTTGTATTACCTAAAAATATTTTATTATTTTAAAAACTTTGGGCTATTTTGTGTTTGAGTTTATAAGCAAGGAACAAACCAATTTTTTTTTTTAAAGATAGCCCAAAATGTAACGGACGAAAACACAGGCTACCCAAACTCCCGTATTCCTCCACAGGCCACCCAAACTCTCAATATATGACAACACCGTTTTATGCATTTAATAAAAATTACTCTAAAAAAATGGAAAGACCTAAACAGCACTTCACATTCCACGTGGAGGCCCATCAGTGGAGATGACAACAAATTGGCAGTAAAGCGCGAGACACTCCTTCGCGCTTCTCGAATACTTTGATATAAATAAAGTAAACAAAAATTAATTAAATTAGTTAAAAAGGGCCACTCCACACTTTAGTTGTTAAACGACTAAAGTGCCCCTAGGCTCCACTGCTTCTTTCCACAAGCCACATTGCCACAAGGACTCGTCCCCTCTTTTGTTTATTATTTGAGGACTAGAATGAATAGTTTTCTTTTGTTTAGGGTTGTATTTATACTTTTTGATAATATAAGGTGAAACAAAAATAGGTATCATTTGTGTTGTTTTTATTTTTGTAAATATTGAAGAAGATTAACACGGAATCTTAAGCTTACACAAACATTGTGAATATTCGGTATTAACTATTAAGCTATGATCGATAAGTTCAAATATAACCCTAAATATCATTCGGGTTAAATGTGCATATCATAAGCATTTTAGATATAAAAGGTTGGTCCAACAAACTTCATAGGTGTACCATTTAGTAACTTGATTTATGTCGGATACATTAGTTGTTTCTTGCTATGTAGCTATTAGGCTTATTGGCCAGTGAGTGAGAATGTGAGATATTGATAATCTCTTACTCTACTTGATTGCAACATTATCTTTAGATTGAATTAAATTGGTTGGTTGCATTATTATTATTATTATTATTATTATTATTATTATTATTATTATTATTATTATTATTATTATCGTTTTCATTTGATTCTTGCATACATGTTTCAATATGAAAAAATAATAATATAAGGCCATAACATTTGAGGTTATTTTTTTGCCAGCAATATACATAATAAAATAAAATACGATGACAATAACATTATAACAATAAAAAGAATATTTTAAAGTAAAAAGGTAACAACTAAAATGTCAAATACAAATAAAATCTCTTGTTGAAATACATAACCTCCATATAAAAATGTAGAGACAACACATATATCTCCCAACTTCCTTTCGTAGTATGGGTAGAAATATAAAAGAAAAATGCATCAACTTATAACACAAGGGTATTTGTACTATCTAACTATTATGTCCATAATATAAATAACATAATGATAGATATAATAACATACATTTTGATAGTTATATGCATATAATTTCAAATATATAATTTCAAATATCTAATAACTAATTGAATCAGGATCTATATAAAATTGATTAACACTATCTAAAGATTAAAAAAACCATTTGTAAAATGAAAACAATAACATGGAAATTATAAAACAAGTTTAACCGTGTCTATCTAATATTTGAAGTTTGTCCTAACGATTAAAGGCCATGGATTAACCCAGTAAGACATAAAACAAATAATAAAAATATACTTATGAATTACATTCTAAATTATTTTAACTTATTTTGATCCATTACTTAACTCATTTAACTTGTTAATTTTTTAGATTATGTACAAAGAAATGCTCCAAAAGCAAAAGATATCATTTATAAAATAGAGGACTAAACTTGGGTCGAGATGAAATTTAAGGGTGCAACTCATAACTTAATAGTAAAACAATAGCAAATAAACCAAATCTCAAGGGACTGAAAGAGAAATAAAAGGGTAGTATCGTCCTTCGCAAGAAGTTTCTGGTGGGGCTTCCTATTTTCACCCGAAGGGTGTATGAACAAGCATGCATCCCTCTAAATATCTCTCTCCCCTCTAGCTTCAATCCCCTTTCTATCTACACACAAACCCTTACAAAATTATAATTCAGAATCGAATCTAAAATCCCAAATACCAAAAATAGTATTTCGTGTTCATCGATTCTTCCATAGAAATCGGTGTTTTTGGCCTTTAATCGAAAATTTTAGGGTTTTCGCTGTGAATACAGCTGTAAAACAAATCTCTCCGAAAGATTTGCTATTTCTATTCTTAAATTTGTAATTATTTTCTGTTACAATGGCAAACGGAACAGACGGTGAAGAATACGTGTTTTTATCATCGATTCGCCCTGGTTTGAAACGAGAATTTGCGTTCGCAATGAAATCTCAGTCGGAAAATTATGGATTCTGTGGTCGGACGCGCGCTCGGAGGGCGCAGATGTCGCCGGAGCCTTCACCTATCAATAAGAAATCAAAAACTGCCGATCTAGGTAAAGGAAAAGAGGAGAAAATCGAGGTTTGTTCAGAGAAATTAGTGGCCGAAACGATTTCGAATACGGATGAGGAAGAATCGAAAAGTGACGTTGTTGATCCCGGTCGAGCGGTTATTGAACCAATGAACGAAGTAAAATCAGAGCCAATGGATGGCTCAGTAAAGTCGACGATAATTAGTTCTGATTTGAAACCGGGGAAGTCAGACGGCAACGAGGATGATAAAATCGCAGAGAAGGATGGGAATGTGATTAGTTCCATTGTTACTCCATCAAATGGCAACAATGACAAAAAATTAGAAATAAAAATGTCAAAGAAGATTGTGCTGAAGAGATTTCCAACAAAGCTGAAGGAGCTTCTTGAAACCGGTTTGCTCGAAGGATTACCAGTTAGGTATGTTCGTGGCGCAAAGGTAAACATTCACATCTGATAAACTGAAAATCAAGCCTCTTCTATCCTAATTCTAGTCATTTTGTTGCCATTTCATCGCGGCTTATCAATCATACTGTTGTTCATCAGGTGAGAGGGAATTCAGAAAAAGGTCTTCCAGGTGTAATCAACGGAGCTGGAATTTTGTGTTTCTGTGAAGCATGCGGTGGAAAGGAAGTGAGTTCGTTACATGCATTTCTATTTTCTTGTTTATAGCTTTAGAGAAATATTCTGAATGCTGATTACTAATATCTTAAACTGTAGGTTGTCACTCCTAATCAGTTTGAGTTGCATGCTGGAAGTGCAAATAAGCGGCCACCAGAGTACATTTACTTGGGTAATGGCAACACCCTAAGAGAGGTGCTCAACACTTGTAAAACTGCTCCATTGGAAGGATTGGAAGAAACCATTCTAAAGGCAATAGGTTGTTCATCTGAAGAGAAACCTACATTTTGTCTAAATTGCAAAGGTGAGTCATACATTTATGTTCTAGTAATCTAGAGTACACCACTTGCATGTAAAATAGGATCATCTCTTAACGCCTCATCTCTTGATGACATATAGGGTCCATACCTGAATCAGGCAGTGGTAAAACAATGCTTTTGTGTGATTCCTGCATGGATTTGAAAGAGTCTCAACCTCCTCCCCTGATCCAGACCCAATGTAGCCCTAAGCTACCTAATAATAGTAGAGACAGGTATTCTCAACCTCCTCCTCTAATGAATGCACACAAATCTTTACTGGATTGTTTATTTTCTGTATCTCAAATGTAGCACTTAGCCAAGTACCCTGTTTCTTCTTTGTAGTTCAATTCTATAATTTGTATACTCGAAATATTCAGGTCAGCATCTCCAGTATCTGCCCCACATTCTACTGCCCGAGTAGCCATCACTAGTACTGGAAGAAGCAAGGGCCAGGGAAGGCTAACAAGAAAGTTAGTAGTTTTTATCTTTTTTACTTTCTCTTGTTTTCTTTTTCTAGATCTTTATAAATTAATGTGGTTTTACTTGTTATATGTAGAGATTTGCGTATGCACAAACTGGTTTTTGAGGAAGACGTGTTACCCGATGGAACAGCCTTATCTTATTTTGCTCGTGGGGAGGTAATTTATATTTTAATAAATGGGATTTATATATTTTCTTATTTATGTTTATTATTTCAACTTTCTTGATAATCCATCTTTTTGTGGTTGGCAGAAACTGTTGGAGGGTTATAAAAAAGGGGCTGGAATCTTTTGCTATTGCTGTAACACTGAGGTACTTGGTGGTGCAAATTCAATTGTAAATCTTAGGTAGTGTTTGGTAATTGGTATGATGATGGAATTGGAGAAGGAATGGAATGGTTGATTCCATCGTATTCCATAGCCACTAGTTGTTCTTCTTCATTCCATCATGGAATGGAACAACTCATTTCATTCCTACATGCCAATGAAACATGACCCTTTTACCATTTTACCCTTTTATCTAACCAAACTTACTCTTTGGAATCACTTTACTAACTTCCTTTACTTGACAATCAGGTCAGCCCCTCACAGTTTGAAGCTCACGCTGGTTGGGCTTCACGTCGCAAACCGTGAGTTTCCCATTTTACCCTTTTACTATATTCCACTATTCTATCAATCATCCAATCTAATCTCGCCACATGTACTTCCTTTTCAACAGTTACTTACACATATACACATCAAACGGAATCTCTCTCCATGAACTCTCAATCAAACTCTCAAAACACAGAAAATTCTCAGCAGATGACAACGATGACCTCTGCTCCATCTGTGCAGATGGAGGCGAACTTTTATGCTGTGATAATTGCCCAAGAGCCTTTCACACTGGTCTGATTTTCTTTATTTCTTAAAAATCTTTTCTTACATTTTGTTGAATTTGCGAATTATGAATTTTTTTTCCAACTTGCAGAGTGCATCTCGGAGGCTGTTCCAAATGGTACATGGTACTGCAAATACTGCCAAAACATGTTCCAAAAGGAAAAATTTGTTGAAAGAAATGAAAATGCAGTTGCTGCTGGAAGAATCTCAGCCATTGATTCAATTGAAGAAATAAAACGTTGCATTCGTGTTGTTGAAAATTTTGAGCCTGGGGAACCTGGTGTTCCTGCTAAAAAAGGAGCTCCTGCTTGTGTTTTATGCAGGGCACATGATTTTAGCAAGACTGGATTCGGTCCTAGAACTGTCATCATATGTGATCAGGTATTGTTTATTATCTATAGTAAATTACTATTTTGGTCCCTGTGTTTTACCAAAATTGCAAGTTCACTCCAAATTTAGTATCACCTTTAAGTTTGCATTTTGTTGCAAATATGGTCCCTGACCCATATGAAACAACTTCAAATTCATGATTTTGGTTCTTATTTGAGGTTCTTGTAAAGTTTTTGGTCTCTGTTCCCAGGGTGTAGCTGAATTTTGCATTTTTGGTCCCAAAAACAATTTTTTTTGCAATTTTGGTCCCAAAAACAATTCTCTTGTGATTGTGGTCCTTACTTGAGGTTCTTGTAACCTTTTTGGTCCCTGTTCCAAGTAAAATGAATATTTTAGTTGGCTGGTTATAGCTTACTTTTGCAATTTTGCTCATAATAAGTATTTTCTTGCACTTTTGGTCCTTACTTTTAACCTTATTGGTCCCTGTTCTAAGTAAAATGAATATTTTGGTCATTGAGCATTAGCTTATTTTTTTCAAATTTGGTATTTCTCTTGCTAATTTGGTCATTATTTGAGGTTCTTGTATTGTTTTTGGTCTATGTTCTAAGAAAATGATTATTTTTAGTCCCTGAGGGTAGCTGATTTTGCAATTTTGCTCTTTATTTGAGGTTCTTTGTAATGTTAATGTTTTTTGGTCCTAATTCGAAGTAAAATGACTATTTGGTCCTGGAGTATAGCTAGTTTTTCCAATTTTGGTCGCAAAGGTAGTAAGTTTACTTTGAACAAGGACCAAAAATGTTACAAGAACCTCAAGTAAGGGACCAAAATTACACTAGAAAACATTTTGGGGACGGAATTGAAATAATCAGCTATACCTAGGGACCACAAATGTAATTTACTCTTTATCTTGTATAATTTGCTCATATGGTGTTTTTCTATAACAAGTTGATTTTTTTTGTGTAGTGTGAGAAAGAGTACCATGTTGGGTGCTTGAAGGATCATAAGATGGACAACCTTAAAGCATTGCCAAAAGGAGAATGGTTTTGTTGTTCCAATTGCAATGAGATTCATGCATCTTTGGAGAGCCTAGTGGCTGGTGGTCAAAAGATGCTTCCGGAAGCTTCCATGGGTGCTATAAAAAAGAAGCAAGCAGAACAAGGCCTAGAACCCAGTGCTGACCTGGACATCAGATGGAGGCTTTTATGTGGCAAAATGGGTTCTGATGACACAAGAGTTTTGCTATCCAAAGCAGTTGCCATTTTCCATGTCAGTAATTAATACTTCCTTTTCCTTTAATTATAAATTAGTATTAACAGTTTTTTTTTTTTAATAACTAATTATAGGATCGGTTTGATCCAATTGCTGATTCCACCACCAGCCGTCTCGATTTGATTCCCCACATGGTTTATGGGTAATCCATTGATTTGGTTTTTTAGTTAAGTGAGTATTTTTATTAACCAAAATCTTTTTTTTTTTTTTACAAATTACAGAAGAAGCTTAAAACAACAGGATTATGGAGGGATGTACTGTGCTATATTGACAGTCAAGTGAGACCATAGCCATCTCTTATTGTTTTTTAAAAACTTATATGTCTTTTTTTATAAAAATCTATAAAATTATAAAAATGTGCAGCTCAACAGTGGTATCTGCTGGCATTTTTCGTATATTTGGGGAGGAAGTAGCCGAATTACCTTTAGTGGCAACAAGCAGCGAATGTCAAGGATTGGTGAGAGAGCATAAATTTGATGAGTATATATATTATATTATATTTATTTTATTAATTTAAAATGTTGGTTTTGTATATGTAGGGTTATTTTCAAGCTCTGTTTTCTTGCATCGAACAACTTTTAGCTTCACTGAATGTGAAAATTCTAGCACTTCCTGCCGCTGATGAGGCTGAATCCATATGGATTAATAAGTTCGGGTTTCAGAAAATGCCTGATTCAGAGGTCTGTTGTATTATTGTTAAATATAATATTATAATTTATATTTATATTTATACTTGTATGAATTGAATGATGCAGTTGAAGCAGTATAGAAGGAAGTATCAGCTGATGGTGTTTCAAGGAACCTCGATGCTTTACAAACCTGTTCAGAAGGAATGAACAGGTGGCAGTTGTTGGTTGGTGGATAGATAGTGAAGTTTTTTGGGGTGATATTATTGTTATTATTATATGGAAAATTATAGTGGTAGCAAATATTATTATTCCCTTATATTGGTACAGAAGATGGTGGTGGTGTTTTTTTTTTTTTTTTTTTTTTTTTTGGTTTTTTGGTTTTTTGGTTTTGTTATAGTCCAATTAAAATGGGCAATTTTGGAAGATCTATATATATATATTGTTTTGGAGTTTTTGTATGGTGATAACGGTTTTTATATAATCTGAAAGACCCATGTTTTCTCTCCTAGATTTTCCTTTCTTACTCCAAAGCACTACAAATAAACATGCCATAGTAAAGTTTTTTTTTTTTTTTTTTTTTTTTTTTTTTTTTGAAATAAGTTGGCATGTGCAGTTTCAATGCTCTTTTAATTTTTATAACTATAATGTATTATTATTTTTTTCATATTTTATATCATAGTTGTATTGAAATATATTCTTTTAATTAATAGTGCCGTATTGAAATAATTTTTAACTATTTAAGTATAAATATATTGTAATATTACTTATTAAAAATATTTGTGTTAAATTATGATCTGAATTAACAGAAAAAAAAATTAAATGAGAGGGTTATATATATATATATATATATATATATATATATATATATATATATATATATATATTACTTTAGATATATGAGGATAAGTTAGTTACTATATATATATATATATATATATATATATATATATATATATATATATATATATATATATATATATATATATATTAGGCGTGAGACCCGTGTATTATATGTGTTTATTGAAAATAAAAATTTAATATCAATATATAAATATGAAATATTTTACATAACAGAATGTAATCTTCTCAAAATTTGCAAAAGAAATTAAATCGTTTTTAGTATTTATGAGAATTTATTACCAAATTAATAGGATAATTTTATTTCCTTATAAAACTCATTATAATTTTATGGAATTTTATTTTAAGAAAATAGAAATCCCTAAAAAATGACAAGTGGAAAATAAAATTTTTAAAATTCTCACAAAATCACAAGTGTCAAAATGGAGGAGAAGATGACACGTGGCAAAAAAACCTTCATTTATTAGAAAGGACTAGGTTAAAACCCGTGGAATCCACGTGTGTTAATTTTGAATAAAATTAAAAAATTAATTATATAATAAAATAATATATTATTAATTTATAAAACTTATGATTTGTAATATTGTATTTTTTTATTAACTTTGTGATTTGTAAGTATTTAATTACGCAGTAATTTGATGAGATTAATAGAAATTGTTGTTGTCTTTGTCAGTTTTTTTCAACCCAATTTTCGCAAAAAGAAAATCAATCAACCTAACTTGTGCAAATCTCATTTAGAAACGCTAAAAAATATGTAAACATATTGATGAGTGATCACGAATTGAGTAAACCCTCGATCTCTTCTTTTATCTTTCTCTTTGTTAGTCTTTGTTTATATTTATCTATTTATTACTTAGAAATATATTGTTTATTTGATTTTATAGATTTGTTATTATATGATAATTCTCAAAAACAAATATAATTATATTTAATAGTACCCAAGAGAAGTCAATTATATATAAATAAAAAACTTATTAGTAATAGTTAATTTTTAAATCTTTATCGTTTTTGAAATCTATTAGAATTTCTAAAATCATTTGAATATGTTTTTAGAAGTTTATAAATTACCAACCTTTTGACTAATAGATGCTCCTAGAATCTTAATTTTAGATATGACATTATATATTAGAATCAATACGTGGTATAATCATTTTTGCTTATTTTGGGCTATTAATAGTCCAATTAAATTAATCGAGGAACAAATATCATAATTACATTTTAATTTTTTATGTTATATATTTTGTTCAAATTTTTTGTGTATATCAAAATTAAATTATGTTTGGTTTATAAATACATTTCAAAAGAATAAATTATAAGGACGTGTTTAGGTAAATACAAATTAAAAATATATATGTAAGTTTTTGTACAAAAAATTATATAAGTAAAAACCTTTAATTTACCCACCAAGGGTTGTTTTCCTATTGGGATATTGAACACAATTATTTAAAATATATCAATAGTTTTTTATTAATATAAATTGAATTAATTGTTCATTATTTGTTTGTATTTATTTCAAAATTTTATTTTAAAAAATGATTAATGTTTATACTTTCATTTTTAAATTTTATTTTTAATCAACTCATGTAGTATACGAGTTTCACACCTAGTATAAAGATAGAGAAACTAAAACCGATAATAATGTAGTTACATACATATATTTACATACTTGTATCCAAGTTTAGCAATACGAGTAGAAATAATAACATAATCTGTCAAACATCTTAATCAACAGTTAAAAGAAGATATATATTTAGAATTCTTTATTTTTTTATTTGCACAAATTAATGACGGTAACAATGTTATTGAAAAGAGATAGCAAAGGAATAAGAAATAGAATAGAATAATCATATAATTAACACCAATAAAAAAAGATAAAATACAAACCTCCAAATTTTTGTCTATATAGATTTGGGTGTGAGCGGTGGTGACTTTGTTACCTAGATTTTAGATAAAAATGATAGCATCGTGCTCCAACTTCTTAACCTCATTATCTCACCATTTGGCTAATATACAACTTCTATTTCCCATACCTGCTTCAAATCATAATTGTTCTTCCTATCAGAGCATTGTCCTCCAACAATCGTGGGTACAAAGTCAATCAAAAGTTCTCCAAAGTTCTTAGTCTTTAGCCTTGTCTAATGTCAAATCCACATTAGCAAAAAAGAACCACATTATCAAAATTAATTTAAGAAACAACAGGACCAGAATCAAACCGATGCATGTTGTACACAAACAAAAGTACATTGTTATTTCTTGTATTTATATCAATCATGGGTTAAATGCAATAAATAACAATGTAAATTGGAAAATAAACTTAAAGCAAAGAAATACAATTAAGAAAATATGAAACTTGTGTAATCGTTTTGGATATGTGGGTATCAGTAGGTACTTTCATTAATAAATGATGAGAATTTAAATGTTTTTTAAGTTTATCATTCACAAAAAATGGTCCCTATTTTATAATAGTTACAAAAATAGTCTCTATTTATTGGAGTTTACAAAAATGGTCCTTTCCTTGTAATAAATAGTATCTGTTTAATGAATTTTACATAAATGGTCACTATAAAAGAGACGAAATGAAAGTATGTTGTTTTTATTTATACAGATACAATTGGTCATGTCTTACTTACGTATTTTAATGATAATAGCAAAAGTTAAACTCATTATAGCAATGTACTTACTTTTCTTTACAACTAATAGTAACGTACTATACTCTTTTCACTAATATAGACAATATATTTTCTTTTACCAATATTTATGGAATTTGTGTTAAACCTGTTGAAAAATACTAACCAATTATACACATCTTTGAAAAAGTTTTTTTTTTTTTGCCAAGATGATAAAAGGTATTTAATAATAACCAACTTGTTGTGTAACATTGAAAAGATAAAAAAAAAGTTAGTTGTAATTATTTAAAGGAAATATGCTAAAGTGATTGCATAATGAACTAAAACTGAATTCTAAGCATGAAAATAATAAGCATTTGACAGAGGTGTTTTATAAAAATAAATAAATACCTGAATTTTAAGCAGAAATGGGCTCAGTAGCCTGATTCAGCCAAGTCTTCTCAGATTCATTCAGATTCATTTAGTGTATTATGTGTCAACCATGTGACTTACTGCTCTTGAACATCTTCCTGGAATGAAATAAGAAAGTTCATCTATTAAATTTCTTGTAAGTATCAATACACATTCTTGAACTAGTGATCATACATTTCTCAAAACAGCAGACGCACATAAAAATATGTAAGAGGGTTATATGCAAGAAATTGCAACTTACTACCAAAGATAAGCAAATCAAAAATAAAGTATTGTTAGTTCACAAAAACAGTAGATCATAATTTAAAACATGTTTATAAAAACATAAGGTAAGAATGTTGACATTCAAAGTATGATATTTAATTGTAAAATTTGTAGTTTATGAAAAAATGCATTACATATAAATCTAATCATTACATACACTCTTGGTAGAAATACTACATACCTATGCTCAGATTGAAAACAAAATTTTGTAACGTCCCGATTCTCAGGTATTAATTACATAAGAATTATTGGATGAAGCCCTACTCGATGAGTCGGTCGACCTACTCGTCGAGTAGCAGCGGGGTGAGACCGCGTGTTAAGTGACCTACTCGACGAGTCCACTTCAGGACCCGACGAGTAGGAGCTGGCAGATGAAACCCTAAATCCCGGGGTTTGCACCCCTATTTAAAGGAGCCTCATCCTCTTTTGGCCTCCTTGCAGTCTTTGAGAGCCCTTAAAACCCTAATACGTGTGTGTGTGTGTGTCATTGTGTGATTGAAGCTTGAAAAGAGGATTTTGGAGAGAGAAGGCTTAGAGGAGAAGGGTATTGGAGCATGTGGAGTGTGGAAATCAGCTCTTATCTCAGTCATCATCTTCTGGAGGTAACCAAATCGCCTTTCTTCTTGTGAATCTCTTCTATTGTTGAGTTTTAGGGTTTTTGGTGAAGTATTAAGTTGAAAGGATGAGCTATGGGCTAGATTTGAGGTTGTAACTTCAGATCTGGACCCTCCTTAGATGCTAGAATCATAAAGTTGCTATATTGGTTGTGATTGAGGTCCCTCTTAGACTTGAAGCTTCATTATGAACTTAAAATAGACATTTAGAGCCTTTATAGCCATGCATGCACGTAAAGTTTGCAACTTTATGTGATAAGTATGCCTTAGAAGCTTGGATCTGTGATTTGGGGCCGCTGCATGGCTCAAATCAAGTCTGTATGGAAAAAAGGAACTGAATGGACTTGGCGAGTCGCAAGGTGACTCGACGAGTCATATGAAGATGGCCATGAACTCGACGAGTTGGATGAACAACTCGGCGAGTCCGATGAAGATCACCATAAGACTCGACGAGTTGAAGAACAACTCGACGAGTCGGATGAGTTTTCCCTAGATTATGTATGCGTGTGCATCTGTCGAGTTGCAAGGAGGGAACTCGACGTGTGACCTTAAGTTTGATCGAGGATCAAAGGAACTCGACGAGTCACTCTGATGACTCGGCGAGTTGGAATGTACTTCACGGAACTCGACGAGTAGCCAAGGGTACTCGGCGAGTTAAGGTCAACATGGATTGTTGACCTTGATTGAGGACTTTGACTTTGACCAGGGGTTGACTAGTGGTTTATGGAGTACCTTGTAAGGTTAAGGACTTATGAGTATGATGCACTATGATGATAGGTGGTGGAACCTGTGTCAAGTGATCCGAGAGTTGGATTTTACCTTTCGTGTCGACATCTGCGAGGTGAGTTATCCTCACTATATCGATAGGGTGTACGGCACCAAGGTCGGCCCTTTAGTTGTTATTGTTATGGTATGTTGCATGTGGTTATGATTTGTTAGTTCGGAATCGAGGTAGACAGTATGTTATGCTTTTATGATCCGTAGGGATTGGTGTGTTAGTGACCTGATAGGTCGGTACTCTAGTTACAGGAGAATTCTATGATTATGATTAGTGAGATAGATATGCTTGATGTTTGTATATGCCAGTATATGATAGTTATGCGCACATGGTTATTTGCTTGTTGGTTGGGTTGAGGCGGTCCTGCTTTGTGCTGAAGGCCAACATACCCTATGAGCGGTCCGGGGAGACTGTAGGCCCATGTGGCGGACCAGTCATGCTGAAGGCTCGGGATAGATTCAGACAGACTGTAGGCCCGATAGGGCGGTCCAATGAGGCCGATGGCCCAGCATGCATGATGATTGGTTGATTATTACTGATATGGTATTGTCAGTGTGGTATTGGTATTTTGGGGGTAACTCACTAAGCCCTCGGGCTTACAATTTTCAGTTTATTGTTTTAGGTACTTCAGGAGTCCATGGAAAGGCGAAGACGTGACCGTACCGCTCCTCATCCTTATGTTATGATTTTTTGGGACACTCTGATGGAAAATAATTTGAAAACATTTTGTAAACGATGCTTCACGGTTTTTTATTTATGATTGAAAAAGTTTAAATTTGGCATAAAATTTATGGATGTTATAAGTTGGTATCAGAGCCTTGGTTTGAGTGAATTGGAGGAACAATCATGTGAATCCAGTCTCAAATCAAGGAGATTTTCGGAACATAAGTTTTAAAATGGTTTTCAAAATAAGGATGGAGGATGCAGAGGGTACGATCAGCCAGAGCCTGTAAGTGAACCCCAAAATACCATACGGTTATTTGATATTCTGATATGTTAGAACAGCATGCTAGTGCTAGGCTAGGGATCTTCAGGAATCGCATGATAGCCTTGCCTGATTATATGATGCCTATTAGCCTAGGGTTTCTTGTATATGGAATTGACATCATAACTGTAGATATCTGATTCGACCTTAGTGTAGGATTAGATATTCGAAAGTCTATGGGGTCCAACGTTACGTGCAGCTAGCGTGCACCGTCGCTGCAGGGGATGATGGAAGTTTCATGGATGTGAGAGTTGTGATAAGTGATGAGGCTAGATGCGAGATATTTGGTATTCCCCTAGAAGTGAGGGTTGGGCGCATTCTTATGTTGATGATATTGTTAGGACGTTGTGATGATACTTGAGACAAATATGAGTAGGTGTGGAAGGTAGTATGGGCCCGTACTACTGAAAGCATATGACCCATACGCGTAGCAAGGAAATCACAACCCCTAGGGTTTTTGGGGTTTTAGTCTCCCGACATTATGATTTTTATCTGATGACTTGTATATATATATATATATATATATATATATATATATATATATATATATATATATATATTCCAGTATCATGGTGACGAGACGTGTTGCTTCGGGATCCGGATCAGGATTAGGATCAGGATCGGGGTCGGGGTCAGGAGACAGAGGGTTGGAGGTGCTGGTAGCACCTGAGCCCGTGGTTCAGATAGGGACCGAGGAGTTGGATGCCAGGATCAGGGAGATCATGCACGACGAGATTGTTGCCGCGTTCCGAGCGCAGCTGCCAGAGATGTTTGGGTCGATTAAGACCGTGATGGTTGAGTATTTTGATGAGCGATATGCAACTCTAGCGGAGACAGTTGCCGCTGCAGCCACTTCGGCTGTAACCGCGGCAGGGGTTGGAGGAGGAGTCGGCAGGGCTTTCCAGTACCGAGACTTCGATAATACAAAGCCCCCAATGTTTGATGGTACACAGGATGAGATTAGGGCTATGAGGTGGTTATCTGATGTGGAGGGTTGTTTCTTCACGTGCTCATGTCCTGCTGACCAAAAGGTCAGGTGTGCCCTGAACCTGCTGAGGCTTGGGGCAAAGGACTAGTGGAGGCTGACGACTGGGTCGTATACCGATGATCAATGGGCTACTGTTACTTGGGAGCAGTTTAGAGATATGTTCCGCACCCGATATGTTCCACGCATTGAGCGGGAACGGCTTGCGTAGGAGTTTTGGACATTGAGACAGGATGGGGAGTCTGTGATGGAGATTACCCGTATGTTCACGGAGAGGCTATGTTTTGCCCGGAGTTTGCTTCAGAGCAGTCTCAGATGACTCGTTATCTGAGTATGCTCAAGACTGATATTCGACAGTTTGTGTCTACTCAGCGATGTGATACCCTCCTGGACCTTCAGGAAGCCGCGCGATAGCGTGAGTTGGAGATAGAGCTGCAGTTGAAGGGGCAGCATCAGGCACCAGCACTGTCTCAGCCGGCGCCTAAACGGTCTAAAACCGTTGATACATGGTCCGGGGGTCATCAGAGCCACACTTGTGGAAAGTGTGGCAAGGCTCATTCAGGGGTTTGTCGAGCAGGAGGTGGGTGCCACAAATGTGGCAAGGAGGGGCTATACCAGGGACTGCCGTCAGTCCGCCCCTCCAGCAGATATGAGGATTTGTTACCATTGTCATCAGGTTGGTCATGTGAAGACCAATTGTCCGCAGCTCGCCGCCATGCCGGCGCAGGGTTCCGTGCCAGCTGCTGGGAGGATTGGAGATGGGAAGCCAGTCAAGGTGGAGCCTCCGAAGGCTCAGGGTCGCGCCTTCCAGCTCACGGCCGAGGAGGCCAAGTCAACACCGGATGTGGTTGCTGGTACGTTTTCTATTCTTTGTCTCAGTTATTGTATCCGTGTTATGCTTATTGATTGTACCTGTGATTAGGTACGTTTTTAGTGAATCCTTTGCCCGTTTTGGTATTATTTGACTCGAGGGCGAGTCGATCGTTTGTATCTCAAACCTTCTCTAGAGGGTTCAGTGTGCTGATAGATGATCTTGAGTGTCCGTTGCGAGTTTCGATCGCCAACAAGCACGGGGTCTCTGCTTCTTCGGTCTTCCAGGGATGTGAGTTGGAGATTTTTGGGGTGCCCTTCCCGATAGATTTGATTCCTATTCCCATGAGGGATGTATGCGTGATTATAAGGATGGATTGGCTTAGCCGTTTTGGTGCCATGATCGACTGTGAGGGGCAGCAAATGGTGGTTCGAACCCCAAGTGGGGGAGAACTGGTAGTTTATGGTGAGGGCACCAGGTTGGGATCAGGGTTTTGTTCGGCAGCCAGGGCTCGGCAGTATATTCAACACGGGTGTGCCGGTTATTTGGTGTATGTCATAGATACGCGGGTTAGAGAGCAGCTCTCAGTTTCTGAGGTTCCAGTGGTGAGGGAGTTTGCTGATGTGTTTCTAGAGGAGTTACCTGGAGTGCCTCCGGAGAGGCATGTTGAGTTCAGGATTGACCTAGTGCCAGGTGCAGCCCCTATCGCTAAGGCGTCGTACCGACTAGCACCACCAGAGATGCAGGAGTTGTCATCTCAGTTGTAGGAACTGCTGGGTAAGCAGTTTGGACACCCATTAAACTGCCATTTTATAGGCAGTAACCTTATACCCCCCTTATAGACCAGCTTCGTGAATGTGGCCTACTAACGGTAAGTCTGACTTTACTCTTATACATATATATAAATATTAATAACTTATAATATTATAAAGTATAAGGGTTGAATTTTAACTTTTAAAATTCTAAGAGCTAACTTGGAATTAAAGTATTCATAAAAGAAAACTTTTCCAAATTCCAAAACATGAGGGCAAGTTTTGAAACTATTCAAAACTAATTAATTCCATAACTTATGTGTTTAAAGTAGTTTTAGTTAAAACAGTCTTCAAGTTCCATAACTTGAGGACAAGTTATGGAAGACTTTAAACTAATAAAAGAATGTAACTTTTCTTTATTTTATAAGTTATGGAATTAATTAAGGTTATATTTTATTACTTAATGAGGTGACTCTTGAACCTCCATAACTTGTAGACAAGACTCTTCATTTTTTTTTGTAACAATTGCCAAATTTTATGAGCTTTATGAAACTTAAATGTGACTTTTCATATAACTTGAGGACAAGTTACAAAAACACATTTTAGAATCAACTCTTAGATTAATTTGGATTGAAAACAAAAATTTCACATAACTTCCTATTAATCTAAGCAACTCATAAGAACAAGATAATTCAAATCAAACTTTTTCATGTAATTAGTCTAAGCTTTAAACTAATACAAAACATGAATCTATTGACAATTATCTTTGAAATTGGATTAGCATGAACATTACCACATCAAAAACAAGTTTATAAGTCCAAAAACATCTTAGGGTAATGTTCCTAGTCCAATTCCAGCCAAAACAATCGAATATATGTTGTTTGGGGTCCAACTCGTCGAGTGCACGAACCAACTCAGCGAGTTGGATGCATTTTGTCTTGGACTCAGCGAGTCTGCTGAGCAGACAACATAAAAACTCGATTTTTCAGCCAATTTTGCAAGTATAACAAGAAAGCAAGCCTAGGCTCTGATATCATTGTTGGGTTTTGAGCATTCTAACACTCCTAAGTGTACATGCAACCCTAAATACCTTGGATCTATGTTTTCTCTATTATACATGCAATTATGAACTTCCAAGGTATTACCCTATCTAGCATACAATACTTGATACTTGGGTAATCAAATGGATAGAATACATACCTTTTATTTGATGTATCTTGTCTTCATGAAGCTTGAGTGCCTAGTGCCCCAAGTGTGACACCTCAAATGGTTCACACAACATCAAGTGCACATGGAATGACTTGAGAGAAATGGAACACTCCTTGAAATCGTCTAGCCCTCATACACACACACACACTAGTGCATGATTTCTTGAGCCATGGGATTCTTTTATTTGGTGGCTATTAGGGTTACACCATGTAACTCATAACTTTACCCATTCCTTATGCTCCATGGATTTTAACCTCCATGGAGTATCCATGGGTCATCCCATGGACTTAGTCCAACATAAGGAATCTTAAATCACAAGCCCACATATATAATAATGAATGATTTACACAATCAACCCATATATTTAATTAGCCTCCCTTTGATCACTTAACTAATTCCAAATTAATTCTTGATCAATACTAATTAAATAACCTTATTAATATATTAGAACTTATAATATATTAACCAACCTTAAGTGTTATTTCTCTCATTATAGTCTATCCAAATGCATGATGCCATGCAACCCAAATGGACCATGTCGGGTCGGGTCAAGTCTTACGAATTATAGTTATGGACTTAGACATTAATCCAACAGTTTATGGAGTACCTTGTAAGGTTAAGGACTTATGAGTATGATGTACTATGATGATAGGTGGTGGAACCTGTGTCAAGTGATTCGAGAGTTGGAGTTTACCTTTTGTGTCGACATCTGCGAGGTAAGTTATCCTCACTATATCGATAGGGTCTATGGCACCAAGGTCGGCCCTTTAGTTGTTATTGTTATGGTATGTTGCATGTGGTTGTAACGACCCGTTCCCGGTATGTTAATCTATTGGTAATTGTTGTGAGTTTTGCAAGAGGAACTCGGCGAGTTCATAGCCTGACTCGCCGAGTGGGGTCGCGGCTGAGAGCACGCGTGAGCCGGGGACTCGGCGAGTCCATATCCTGGACTCGGCGAGTCCATCCGTCTGGATGAAACCCTAAATCCCCGGGTTGCCCACTATTTAAACCATCCTATAGCCCCATTCTCGCCTCCCTCACCCTGTGAACTCAGTGAGAAACCCTAATCCCCCTTGAGAGCTTATAAGTGATTTGGTGCCATTTTGTGAAGGTGTGAAGAAGGAGAAGAAGAAAGAAGCAAGGAAACGAGTTGTATTGCAAAGATCCAAGGGCAAATCTGAGTTTATTGAGGTATTTTCGGAGTTCCCTTCTTGTCATATGTTTTAATCTTCCATTAGAGCTCTTCTAAGAGTTATTTGTTGTTGTTCAAAGCCTTATGTTTGCATGAATGTCTTAATAAGTCGAAATACCTTTGGATCTGAATATTGGGGTGTTGTAGAGCCCAGATCTACTGTCTTTTTGGAGTTACTTTGCATAATAATCATAGATCTACCCATTTTATGCATCTTTTAGCCTTATTTCCCTTATTCATGAGGTTGTGCACGTAAAGTTGGAAACTTTACGTGGTAAAGCAGCTTATGGGACTCAGATCTATCTATTGTATGTGTTGGATTCAAACAAAATCGAGTAAAAATCAGTTGCATGGCGGCAACTCGGCGAGTCGGGAAGAACGACTCGGCGAGTTGGGTCGCGAGTTCCCGAGTCCTTCATTTTGACCAGTGTCGAGTGAATCCAGTGAGTTAGAGTGTGGACTCAGCGAGTTGAGGGTAGACTCAGTGATGGAGGGACTCGGCGAGTTGTTCATACAACTCGGCGAGTCCAAGGCAATCTTCTTAGGATCATGAACAACTCGTCGAGTTTGTTCATACGGCTCGGCGAGTCGGATGAAGATTGTCAGAGTTCTTGGATCAAGAGGGTACTCGTCGAGTCGATGCCACACTCGACGAGTAGCAGCATGTAGAACTGAGAAGTGAGAATAGGACTCGGCGAGTTGGATGGCCCAACTCGGCGAGTCAGCCCCAAAAGTAAGTTGACTTTGGCCAAGGGTAAAAGAGTCATTTTACCCCAAGTGCAGTGTTTAGTATTTGATTGAGTGTGTTCATGGGCTTGTAGCCGAGGAGATTCAGGAGCAGCAGCCGGTAGCTTTCAGAGACACACACTCAGCCGCCAGATTACGAGGTGAGTTTCCTTTCAGTAGGAACGGGTCTAAGGCCACAATGCCGACCCGTTTAGCTAGCAGTAGTATCCGGATGTTATCCGATGCAGTAGTTAGCATGTTTGATGCCTTCGTGGCTCGAACAAGGGTATGTGTGTTCATGTTAGTGATATGTTATGCTATGATCAGTCAGCTTCGGGCTCCGGTCCGATGTCAGCTTCGGACTTTGGTCCGATGTAGGGGACAAGGTCCCAGTTAGCTTCGGACTTCGGTCCGATGTCAGCTTCGGACTTCGGTTCGATGTAGGGGACAAGGTCCCAGTTAGCTTCGGACTTCGGTCCGATGTCAGCTTCGGACTTCGGTTCGATGTAGGGGATAAGGTCCTCGTCAGTCAGCTTCGGACTTCGGTCCGATGGAGGGGGCAAGGCCTCGTATGTGCTTGATATATTATTGTATGGTATGTGGTAATTTGGGGGAGCTCACTAAGCTTCGTGCTTACAGTTTCAGTTTGGGTTTCAGGTACTTCTGCAAGCAAAGGGAAGAGCTCGGGATGATGGCATCGCACACACCACCGCCTCAGCTTTAGCCTGGGATTGATTTAGATGTTTTGATCTGATGTAGTATGATACAGTTTTTCCGTACAGTATTTTATTATGTTTTGGAATACATCACGTATGGTTTTATTATATGATGCTCTGATTACAGTTTTGATTATATTAAAAACAAAAATTTTTGGGTCGTATTTTTGGGTCGTTTCAAGTTGGTATCAGAGCCCTGGTTTGAGGGATTCGGATACACTTCCGGGTGTATCTGGACTCAAACTAAGGGGAAATAAAAAGATTTCTAAAAGTAAAATGTTTTCTAAAAGAATTTTGAAAGCACTTAGAAAGAAAGAAATTTTTAAACAAGATAAGGGTGTGATGCATGCGATCAGCCGAGCTCAAGTAAGTACTCCCAAATTATCCATACAAGTTATTTGTTCAGTTTCAGTTTCAGTTGAATAGCATGCTAGTATAGGACTAAGGATCTAGGAGGATGCCTTATGTGCCTGCCTTATGTGTTACAGCTTTATGAGTATTGCATGCTAGTATTGAGTAAACAGCAGTAGGATAGCCTGTTTAGGTTATGCCTGATAGTATGAGCTTAGCACTGTATGCTAGATCAGTTTCTCATTTTGAGAATAGTTTTGCTTGAGTATGTTTCCTTTATCCGAATGCTGCCTGCTTCGTGCTTTGTGGGAATTCTGAGTGATGGAAGTTAGCCATTAGGTGAACACGATACACCACATGTGATCAGGGTTGAATAATCCCAGAGTGCTGGAACTGACCCTATTGCGCAGCTCTCGTTTGAGTCCAACCGTTATAGGGACGGGTCTTTTACTTGAAGGATTATCTGATCTTCGTCACATGTGATGGTGTTCAGGTGATGGTTAATTAGCATCATAAGGAGACCTGCAGCAGCTGAGGACTAGTGAGTTAAGTCTGAGGTTCCCCGGGGCAAGCCTAGGATGAGAGTAGCAGAGATCAGTAGTAGTAGAAGTGACTTGGTAGAGTCGGGGCAGTTCTTGAAGAAAGTACGGATAGATGTGGAAGGTAGTATGGGCCCGTACTACTGGAAGCAGAGGATCCGTACTCGAATCAAGAAAGGCTGAGACAAGACCAGGAAGCTAGTTGTAGTGTCAATGATCCCTCAAGATCTTTCTGTTTTCTGATGTGATTGTGATGTGTTTCAGAATGGTGGTTTTGCGTTCGAGACCAGCAGCCGGCAGCGGAGGTGCCGGGGAGGGATCAGGTTCAGGCTCGGGGGATGAGCGCATGGATGAGCAGACCCGAGAGTTTCTTTCTTCAGAGATTACGCGCATCATTATAGAGCAGACTCCTGTGATCTTCGGTTCGATCAAGGAGGGGATTCTAGAGCTGATGGATGAGAGACTGGGCACCTTCCGTGCCGAGGTGGCGGCCATGATGGGGTCGCGCACCCTTACCTTCAGGGAGTTCAGGGCATGTGGAGCCCCGGACTATCGTGGGGCACGGGACCCCATAGCGAGCACCAGATGGTTGGCAGATGTGGCCAACGCTTTCCGTTCTAGCAGATGTCCCGAGGGGGACAAGGTCAGATTGGCGTCCTGTCTTCTGAAGGACAGGGCACGAGATTGGTGGGAGGAGGTCGGACATGCTATTGGTGATGATGCAGCATTGGACGCTATGACCTGGGCTGATTTCTCTACCAGGTTCAGGGCGGAGTTTGCACCGGTCATTGAGGTGCAACAGCTAGCTAGGGAGTTTCAGGACCTCACCCAGACTACAGAGACAGTGGCGGAGATCACCGCCAAGTTCAGGGAGAGGGCTCTTCTCGTTCCTCAGTATGTAGCTGATGAGGAAATGAAGAAGGCCCGTTATCATGAGATGTTGCGGAGCGATATCCGCCAGTTTGTGAGCCGGTCCAGCTGTAAAACGCTGGAAGATATGATTGCTAGAGCTCGGGAGAGGGAGATTGATCTCGAGATGGAGAAGAAGAGGAAACCGGAGGCGGTTTCGGGTTCGGGAGGTTCGGGCAAAAAGCCCAGGGTTTCAGATCATAAGTCTAGGGGACAGCCGAGCTACGGTCGATGTGGTAGGTGTGGGAAGATGCACGAGGGAGCGTGCAAGGCAGGGAGTTCCGGCTGCTTCAAGTGCGGTCGGGTTGGACATTTGAGTAGGGATTGTACGGCTCCTGCTACTACCGTTGCTGCGTCAGATCTGATTTGCTTTCAGTGCAATCAGAGGGGACATAAAAAGTCCCAGTGTCCGAGTTTAGCTTCGGCAGGGAAGGTGGCTGCACTTGCCCCTGCTACCTTGAGGATTACAGATGGCCGGCAGGGCCGAGCTGATGCGCCAGTGGCGAAGAGTAGGGCGTTTCAGATGACAGCAGAGGAGGCGCGAGCGACTCCTGATGTGGTGACGGGTATGTATTTTCCCTTTTATCTCTTTATTATTATTGATTAAATGCTGCTTATGGTTGTATGTTTTATTCAGGGTCGTTCTCTGTGAACGGCATTTCTGCTTTGGTATTATTCGATTCGGGGGCTACCCGATCATTCGTATCTCTTGCGCTTAGCAAGAGGTTCAGTAGAGCTCCAGGAGAGCTGGATTGTCCATTAGAGGTTGAGATAGCGGATGATAGGACCGTGAGGGTCGGCAGAGTGCACAGAGGGTGTTCTCTTCAGTTATTTGATGAGCAGTTCTCAGTGGATTTGGTACCTATTCCCCTGCGAGGGAATAAGGTTATTGTGGGTATGGATTGGCTAAGCCCCAATGGGGCAGTGATTGATTGCGAGCTTCAGTTAGTGAGGGTTCGCACTCCCAGTGGGGGAGAGTTGGTGATTCAGGGCGAAAGGCCACAGCGAGGACCGACCTTTTGTTCCGCCGCAAGGGCGAGACGCTATGTTCAGCAGGGTTGCGCCGGTTTTGTAGCCTACGTTTTGGATGCCCGGGAGAAGGGCAAGTCGACAGTGGATGATGTTCCTATTGTTCGAGACTACCCGGATGTGTTTCCTGAGGATTTGCCGGGGGTACCTCCTGAGAGACAGGTCGAGTTCCGGATCGACCTCGTCCCTGGTGCGGCTCCAATAGCCAAGGCACCGTATCGACTAGCTCCCCCTGAGATGCAGGAGTTGTCTACACAGCTGCAGGAGCTGTTAGACAAGGGTTTCATTCGGCCGAGCAGTTCGCCTTGGGGAGCGCCAATCCTGTTTGTGAGAAAGAAGGATGGGTCGCATCGTATGTGTATTGATTACCGGGAGCTGAATAAGGTAACGGTGAAGAACCGTTACCCACTCCCGAGGATAGATGATTTGTTTGATCAGCTTCAGGGAGCGTCTTGGTTCTCCAAGATCGATCTACGCTCCGGATATCATCAGATGCGGGTTAGAGATGAGGATGTGCAGAAGACTGCTTTCAGGACCAGGTATGGTCATTATGAGTTTGTGGTGATGCCATTTGGGCTCACCAATGCCCCAGCCGCGTTCATGGATCTCATGAACCGCGTGTGTAGGCCGATGCTGGATCGGTCAGTGATAGTGTTCATAGATGACATCTTGGTGTATTCCAAGACGCAGGAGCAGCACGAGGAGCACCTGCGGGAGGTGCTAGAGGTTTTGAGGAGGGAGAGACTTTTCGCAAAGTTCTCCAAATGTGAGTTCTGGTTGCGCGAGGTGCAGTTCCTTGGTCACCTCGTCAACCAGAAGGGTATTCTGGTCGATCCGGCCAAGATAGAGGCCGTGATGCAGTGGGAGGTCCCGAAGTCTCCATCTGAGATTCGGAGCTTCCTAGGGTTGGCAGGGTATTATCGGAGATTTATTCAGGATTTCTCCAAGATAGCAGTGCCGCTCACCCGACTGACCAGGAAATCAGTGGTATTTCGTTGGGGTCCGGAGTAGCAGACAGCATTCGAGACCCTCAGGCAGAGATTGTGCGAGGCCCCGATCCTTACCTTGCCAGAGGGAGTAGAGGACTTTGTAGTCTATTGTGATGCCTCGATCACAGGTTTGGGAGCAGTTCTGATGCAGCGAGGCCATGTGATAGCTTATGCCTCGAGACAGTTGAAGCCTCACGAGGCTAATTATCCTACACATGATTTGGAGCTGGGGGCAGTAGTGTTTGCCCTCAAGATTTGGAGGCATTACCTTTATGGGGTCCGTTGTACCATATACACGGATCATAAGAGTTTGAGGTATCTTATGGATCAGCCGAGTTTGAATATGAGGCAAAGGAGGTGGTTGGACGTGCTGAAGGACTATGACTGTGAGATCCTTTATCATCCAGGGAAGGCCAACGTGGTGGCCGACGCCCTAAGCCGCAAGGTGCCGGCGGCCCCTATCAGGGATCTGTGTATGAGGATGACAGTGATCACTCCACTGTTGGAGCGGATCAAGGAGGCTCAGATGGAGGGCCTCAAGGAGGAGAGGCAGAAGTGTGAAAGGATAGTAGGCCGAGTAGCTTCATTTGAGTACGACAGTCGGGGTTTGTTGACACTTCATGGTAGGGTATGGGTACCGTACTGGGGTGGGGTACGGCAGGTATTGATGGACGAGGCTCATAAGTCTCGATTTTCGATCCACCCAGGAGCGACAAAGATGTACCGGGATCTTCGACACGATTATTGGTGGCCCTGCATGAAGCGGGACGTCGCCTGGTACGTCGAGAGATGCCTGACCTGCCGGAAGGTCAAGGCGGAGCACCAGAGGCCTCACGGCAGGATGCAGCCGTTAGACATTCCCGTGTGGAAATGGGAGGACATTACCATGGATTTTGTCACCAAGCTTCCCCGGACCGCACGTGGAGTGGACTCGATATGGGTAGTAGTGGACCGGTTGACGAAGAGTGCTCATTTTATCCCGATCCAGGAGAGTATATCGGCGGAGAAGTTAGCCGATATCTATGTGCGTGAGATCGTAGCACGTCATGGAGTGCCGGTATCAGTGGTGTCTGACCGAGATGTCCGTTTCACATCCAGATTTTGGAAGCGATTCCACGACGAGATGGGTACTCGTCTCCATTTCAGCACCGCTTTCCACCCTCAGACAGACGGGCAGAGCGAGAGGACGATTCAGACTCTAGAGGATATGCTCAGGGCATGCGTTCTAGATTTCGGTGGCAGTTGGGATACGTACCTTCCGTTAGCGGAGTTCTCGTATAACAACAGTTACCATGCGAGCATTGACCGACCTCCCTTCGAGATGCTATATGGGAGGAAGTGTAGGACCCCGATTTGTTGGGGCGAGGTCGGTCAGCGAGTCATTGGGAGCACAGAGGTGGTGCTCAAGACGACTGAGTTGATCCAGCAGGTCCGTAGTAGACTACAAACGGCTCAGAGTCGGCAGAAGAGCTACGCCGATAGGAGGCGTTCGGACTTGGAGTTCCAGGTGGGAGATATGGTCCTTCTGAAGGTCTCACCTTGGAAGGGTGTCATCAGGTTCCGGAAGAGGGGCAAGTTGGGCCCCAGATTTATTGGTCCTTTCAGGGTTTTGGCCCGGGTGGGTCGGGTTGCTTATCGGTTAGATCTTCCTGAAGAGCTTAGTCAGATCCACAACACTTTCCATGTGTCTCAGTTGAGGAAGTGTTTGGTGGATGAATCTGCAGTCGTTCCCCTAGAGGATATTCAGGTTGATAGTAGCCTGAATTATATTGAGAGACCGGTCGCGATTTTGGACCGGAAGACCAAGACCTTGAGGAACAAGGAAATTCAGTTAGTAAAGGTGCAGTGGCAGCACCGGAAGGGGTCTGAGTGGACGTGGGAGGCTGAGGAGGAGATGAGAGAGCACTACCCAGAGTTATTTGCAGATCCAGCCGTAGCAGACTTCGAGGACGAAGTCTGAGTCAAGTGGGGGAGAATTGTAACGACCCGTTCCCGGTATGTTAATCTATTGGTAATTGTTGTGAGTTTTGCAAGAGGAACTCGGCGAGTTCATAGCCTGACTCGCCGAGTGGGGTCGCGGCTGAGAGCACGCGTGAGCCGGGGACTCGGCGAGTCCATATCCTGGACTCGGCGAGTCCATCCGTCTGGATGAAACCCTAAATCCCCGGGTTGCCCACTATTTAAACCATCCTATAGCCCCATTCTCGCCTCCCTCACCCTGTGAACTCAGTGAGAAACCCTAATCCCCCTTGAGAGCTTATAAGTGATTTGGTGCCATTTTGTGAAGGTGTGAAGAAGGAGAAGAAGAAAGAAGCAAGGAAACGAGTTGTATTGCAAAGATCCAAGGGCAAATCTGAGTTTATTGAGGTATTTTCGGAGTTCCCTTCTTGTCATATGTTTTAATCTTCCATTAGAGCTCTTCTAAGAGTTATTTGTTGTTGTTCAAAGCCTTATGTTTGCATGAATGTCTTAATAAGTCGAAATACCTTTGGATCTGAATATTGGGGTGTTGTAGAGCCCAGATCTACTGTCTTTTTGGAGTTACTTTGCATAATAATCATAGATCTACCCATTTTATGCATCTTTTAGCCTTATTTCCCTTATTCATGAGGTTGTGCACGTAAAGTTGGAAACTTTACGTGGTAAAGCAGCTTATGGGACTCAGATCTATCTATTGTATGTGTTGGATTCAAACAAAATCGAGTAAAAATCAGTTGCATGGCGGCAACTCGGCGAGTCGGGAAGAACGACTCGGCGAGTTGGGTCGCGAGTTCCCGAGTCCTTCATTTTGACCAGTGTCGAGTGAATCCAGTGAGTTAGAGTGTGGACTCAGCGAGTTGAGGGTAGACTCAGTGATGGAGGGACTCGGCGAGTTGTTCATACAACTCGGCGAGTCCAAGGCAATCTTCTTAGGATCATGAACAACTCGTCGAGTTTGTTCATACGGCTCGGCGAGTCGGATGAAGATTGTCAGAGTTCTTGGATCAAGAGGGTACTCGTCGAGTCGATGCCACACTCGACGAGTAGCAGCATGTAGAACTGAGAAGTGAGAATAGGACTCGGCGAGTTGGATGGCCCAACTCGGCGAGTCAGCCCCAAAAGTAAGTTGACTTTGGCCAAGGGTAAAAGAGTCATTTTACCCCAAGTGCAGTGTTTAGTATTTGATTGAGTGTGTTCATGGGCTTGTAGCCGAGGAGATTCAGGAGCAGCAGCCGGTAGCTTTCAGAGACACACACTCAGCCGCCAGATTACGAGGTGAGTTTCCTTTCAGTAGGAACGGGTCTAAGGCCACAATGCCGACCCGTTTAGCTAGCAGTAGTATCCGGATGTTATCCGATGCAGTAGTTAGCATGTTTGATGCCTTCGTGGCTCGAACAAGGGTATGTGTGTTCATGTTAGTGATATGTTATGCTATGATCAGTCAGCTTCGGGCTCCGGTCCGATGTCAGCTTCGGACTTTGGTCCGATGTAGGGGACAAGGTCCCAGTTAGCTTCGGACTTCGGTCCGATGTCAGCTTCGGACTTCGGTTCGATGTAGGGGACAAGGTCCCAGTTAGCTTCGGACTCCGGTCCGATGTCAGCTTCGGACTTCGGTTCGATGTAGGGGATAAGGTCCTCGTCAGTCAGCTTCGGACTTCGGTCCGATGGAGGGGGCAAGGCCTCGTATGTGCTTGATATATTATTGTATGGTATGTGGTAATTTGGGGGAGCTCACTAAGCTTCGTGCTTACAGTTTCAGTTTGGGTTTCAGGTACTTCTGCAAGCAAAGGGAAGAGCTCGGGATGATGGCATCGCACACACCACCGCCTCAGCTTTAGCCTGGGATTGATTTAGATGTTTTGATCTGATGTAGTATGATACAGTTTTTCCGTACAGTATTTTATTATGTTTTGGAATACATCACGTATGGTTTTATTATATGATGCTCTGATTACAGTTTTGATTATATTAAAAACAAAAATTTTTGGGTCGTATTTTTGGGTCGTTTCAGTGGTTATGATTTGTTAGTTCGGAATCGAGGTAGATAGTATGTTATGCTTTTATGATCCGTAGGGATTGGTGTGTTAGTGACCTGATAGGTTGGTACTCTAGTTACAGGAGAATTCTATGATTATGATTAGTGAGATAGATATGCTTGATGTTTGTATATGCCAGTATATGATAGTTATGCGCACATGGTTATTTGCTTGTTGGTTGGGTTGAGGCGGTCCTGCTTTGTGCTGAAGGCCAACATATCCTTTGAGCGGTCCGGGGAGACTGTAGGCCCACGTGGCGGACCAGTCATGCCGAAGGCTCGGGATAGATTCAGACAGACTGTAGGCCCGGTAGGGTGGTCCAATCAGGCTGATGGACTGGTATGCATGATGATTGGTTGATTATTACTGATATGGTATTGTCAGTGTGGTATTGGTATTTTGGGGGTAGCTCACTAAGCCCTCGGGCTTACAGTTTTCAGTTTGTTGTTTCAGGTACTTCAGGAGTCCATGGAAAAGCGAAGGCGTGACCGTACCGCTCCTCGTCCTTATGTTATGATTTTTTGGGACACTCTGATGGAAAATGATTTGAAAACATTTTGTAAACGATGCTTCACGGTTTTTTTATTTATGATTGAAAATGTTTAAATTTGGCGTAATATTTATGGATGTTACAAATTTAACTAAAATATGTAAACACTTCGCATTGAAAGTCTATGGTCCAATTCAAAGTCTCTGTTATCAATTCCAACCGAACCAAATTATATATTGTCTCGACATAGATGCATGCATTCATACACAAACATATCAATAATCAAAAATAGATAAAAATAAAACAAATTTGCAAAGAAAACAAACCTTTAGGCAGTGTTTGGAAAAATTAATCATTAATTGTATGTAATACCCAGATTATTAATATTTCAAATTACTAAAAACTCAACAATTTCAATCGGATCAAAAAGATGATTTATTTAGTATGCTTTAATTAGTATAATGCTTTCAAACTATATTTCATTTTATTTGAAATTTGTACGAAGCCACTCCACCTACTCAAAAACTTAAATGTATTACTTTTTGTTGGGTTGCAGATTCGTTTAGTATTGCGTCATTGGGCTCAGTTAAAAGTCCAATTATTTTGTACTCCGGTTTGGGCCTGTCCTACCGTGAGCTGTTAGGTTTACTATATAAGAATATGCTTGCATGCATATTAGGTTAACGATCTAGAATACAATAGAGAGAATTACGATAGATTTGATTTTCTTCATCGTTCCTGTAAACCTTTTAACCCTCTACAGTTGATGTTCTTGATCGAGCTCTTCTGAGGGTTGTTTTATAATCATTCGACACGTTTGATTCATTCTTGAGTTGTTTATTGTTTTCGTGTTCTTGCTGTTTAATCTTTATTTTACCTGTTTAAGATCTAATCGATCTTCAAGATTAAGTTTTAATCTCATCAATTGGTATCAGAGCAGGAGGCTGTGTAATCGATACACTTCTTTTATGTGAAAAAGGTTTCAATTAGGGTTTTTCGCAATTACTGATATTTATTGAGCCGTCATCTCATTATTGACGTATCTTGATATTTATTGTTTTGCCCTAATCTGATTTATTACAAGTCTGATCTTTGAACAGGTTATTCGATCATTATGGACGAGTCGCAATCGAATCCCATCAATATTTCAAACAGCATCGGATCAACAACGAAGATTCCCATCCTATACACCCACGATTATGAAGTCTGGGCGCATCACTTTGAAGACTATGTTATAGGATCTGAGGATAATGGATACCTCATCTGGGAAGCAATTGTTAATGGACCGTTTTCTCACTCTGCAACTTCAAGGATTATTAAAACTCAAAAGGAGTATAATGATCTTCTGAAGGATGTTAAAGATATTGCGCAAGATGAAAAAGATAAATTCCAGTGCAATATCAAGGCGCTAAGATTGATCAGATTCGCCCTTCAGTCCGACACTTTTAGGCTGGTGAGTTCATGCACGACGGCAAAGTAGATTTGGGACAAGCTACGTGAATTGTACTCTACAGACGAGGATCTTGAACACTCAATTCAAACCTTACTCTTGTCTGAGTTTGGTGAATTCAGGCAAGGTGCCGATGAATCCGTGACCCAAACGTTCGACCGCTTCAATCATCTTCTTAGCAAGATGATCAAACATGACATTGAAAGGAAGCTTATTGAGCAGAATTTTACGTTCTTAAATGGTCTCAGATCAGAGTGGAGGGCAGTTGTGTCCACTGTAAAAGCCCACGAGCAATTTAAATCATATTCATTGGCGAAACTGGTGGGTATTCTCAAATCTCAGGAGAAGATTGTGTTGCAGGAAAAGAATGTGGTTTCAAGCCTAGGTTCGTTGGCCCTCCTGTCCAAAAGTAAAGCTGTAATGGAGGACGAAGACCTCAACTTGGAGGATTATGACCTCACGTCTGAAGATTATGCTATGATGGTGTCTAACCCCAAGAGGTTCATCAAGAAGAGATTCCCCAACAACAAAAACCGAAACTGGCAGGGGAGTTACAGCTCAGAAAAGGTTAAAGATGAACCGAAGGTTGAAGAGTCTAAGAAGGAACCGAAGGCAGAAGGTGATTCTGGAGTAAGCTGCTACTATTATGGGGGAAAGAACCACTATGCAAAGGATTGTGTCCTCAAAAAGATGGCTGAAAAGGATGAGGAAGTTTTGCTGCAGAAAAAGCTTGATGAGATAAGGAAGAAGAAATCTACCGCTAACCCTTCTATGAATGCTCTAATTGTGCAGGGTTCAGTTGTTGATGACGAGTTCGGTGGCGTGGAGGTTTGGTCAACCGATTCTGAAGACGATGAAGTGAGGAAGCCGTCTCATGGAAAAGCTTGTGTGGCAAAAGAGGAAAGCAGTGGAGGAAGGTGCTTGATGGTGTCTGACGTATCTCAGATGAGGGGATACAACACTGATGGTGGAAGCAATGAACCGAAGGAGCAGCAGGATATGTGCTTTACAACCAAACCGTTCAGCATGCAGTTCAACGAGCTCGATGAACTGATCAAGAAGGTACAATCGGTTTTTGTTTCATTTAAAGTTCCACAGTGCTCATATGAAAAAGAACTAAAAAGTGTTAATTCAAGAATTTCTCATCTAGATAGTAGTTTAACTCAAACTCGGGTCACCAATTCTAACCTAACTGATCAATTAAGCAGGGTGTCTTCGAAGAGTGAGGAACGGCGCATGTGGATCGAATTGAAGGAGTCGGAATTAGTCAAAATAAAAGATGAAAACATTTATTTACAAAGAGACAATTTAAAGTTGTTGAAACAGCGAAATGTTTTTTGTCTGATTGCTAAACGTCTTTACTCTAATATTACTCAGCTTCATTTGGATTGTGAAATAGGACAAAAGATTCATCGCATGATTTTGCCCTTCCTTGAGTTTAAGGAGGATGAAATTGATGCTGAAGCGTATAATTGTGAGAGTGTGATATCATCTGAGGACGTTAATCCGACCTATATGTATGGACTGGACAAAATAGAATCTTTCATTAAATCCAAGGACCATAAGGACATGCTTAAAAACCTTTTGGATGAAAATGATAGACTGAAACTGAGAACCGAAACCATACAAAAATTTGACTCCTTAAACTCCAACTTGAGCTCAGAAAACAAAATTGATGTTGACAATGCATCTGAGCTCAATGAGGATGACAATATGAGTGAAATTTCTGTAGAGGACACGGTTGACTGCTCAGAATTTGTGAAAAGCGAACCTGAAAACCACAAGAATCTAATTTCAGAAAATTCAGTGGAGTTCGCTCGATTGTCCCAACAAAAGTCCTCGATCCTAGCGGAGAAGGCCGTTGTGTATCAAAAGGTTAGGACCTCTCCAAATCAAGTATACAAGGTCACAGGAGTAATCGAACATCAGACTGCTGAACTCACAGCAATTGTAAACGAAGACAATGCTGATGGCTGCGATGAGTTTTTCTGGTCCGCTCCAATCGATAATGCTGATGAAACGGTAGGGTTATCAGAAAGGACCTCATGGAAAAGTAAAGGTAGATACATACCAGAACCCTTGAACAAGCCAGATAATTTTGATGTGCCAAGTACTAGTGGTACGAAAGACATTCCTTAGGAAAATGGAAGTCCGGCAAAAGAAGATACTGACATTCCTCAGGAAAATGGAAGTCCGGCAAAAGAAGATACTCCATCTAGTGAAACTTCCTCAATTGAAAGTGAACCAACCAAAGAGAAACCAAAAATGAAAGCCAACATCCATCATCAACCGAAGTAGATGAGAAATCAGAAACGTCAAAGGAATCAGAGATACAGGAAGAATCTCTCTGAAAGAAAAAAGTTCTGGCAATCCCAGAATGCTTATTTTTCACATCAAGACAAGAACCTGAAGTATGAGAAAAATCCTGGTGAAATGCACGAGAGCCACAATAACCGAAAGCAAAGGTTCGGTTCTGAGAATAATTCCAACCGAAAGCAAAGGTTCGGTTCAGAGAACGAAACCAACCGAAAGCAAAGTTTCGGTTCAGAGAACGAAACCAACCGAAAGCAAAGGTTCGGTTCTAAGAATAACTCCAACCAAAAGCAAAGGTTCGGTTCAGAGAACGAAACCAACCGAAAGCAAAGGCTCAGTTCTGAAATCAAAAGAGATCAAAACTCTAAGGTCAGTCCCACCAATGATCAAAAACAAAAGGGTCACCTAGAGTCTCCAGCCAAGAAGTCATCTCAATCTAAGCCTTCTCATTCTCACTCATCTAATTCTTCTAATTCTTCCAATTCCTCTCCACCTCGTTCTAAATTCCATTCTGTTCCTTCTCAAAAATCTCAATCTTCAGCTGAACAAAAAGGGAAACAGAAGGTTTCAGTGTCTAAATCTGAGTCTAAACCGAACACACCTAATCCTAATAAAATCAAAGTTTTTACCATAAAAAAGAAAGATGAAACAACACTAATAAAACGAACATATCTTGTTAACATCTCTCTTACTATTCCTGTACCTGTGAAAGGCTCACGTGGACCCAAGAAACTTTGGGTTCCTAAATCTGCTTAACTTTTGCAGGTTATCAGTGATGAGTAGTTTGACGAAGAATGGTACATTGATAGTGGCTGCTCGCATCACATGACAGGGAGGAAAGAAGAGCTCAGGGAATACCGGTCTCTTTCAAATGGTGGAAACGTCAAATTTGGAAATAACTCCTTCGGTACCATAAAAGGCTATGGAATGATTACCAATGGTGATTTCACTATAAGGAAGGTGGCATACGTGGAAGGACTACAACACAACCTCATCAGTGTATCTCAGCTCGTTGGAGGTACCGGTCTCAAAGTCTCATTCGACGATGAAGGTTCTGAAATTATTGAGAAGAAGACAAAGAAAGTTATTCTCAAATCGGAGCGTAAGGGTGAAATGTTTCCTCTAAACCTCAAACCTATAAAAGGAAACCCAGCTATATGTCTGTTATCAAAAGCACAATCTGACGAAAGCTGGTTGTGGCACCGAAGACTCTCTCATCTCAACTTTAAATACATCAACAAACTTGTCACTGGAGGTCATGTTCGAGGTCTTCCACTGCTCAAGTATGATAGAGATCATTTGTGTGCTGCATGCGAAATGGGGAAGCAGAGTCGTCAAAGTCATCCATCTATAATTAACACTAAAGTTGTTGAACCACTTGAATTACTTCATGTTGATTTGTGTGGTCCTTCATCAATCGAAAGCATTGGTGGTAGCAAGTATATTCTTGTTATTGTTGATGACTTTTCGCGTTTTACATGGGTGTTCTTTCTAAAGCTTAAATCTGAAGCGACTCACAAGCTAAAGGTGTTTATCAAGCAGATTGAAGTACAGCTGAAGAAGGTCGTTCGCAACATCAGGAGCGACAATGGTCTGGAATTCAAAAATAGAGAATTTGAAGAATTCCTGACAGAAAAGGGGATAAGCCATAACTTCTCAGCTCCCTACACACCTCAACAGAACGGAATTGTTGAAAGACGAAACCGATCTTTGTGTGAAGCTGCACGAACCATGCTAAGTTTCGCTTCCTTACCTCTTTATTTTTGGGCTGATGCTATTTCTGCTGCTTGTTTTACACAGAACAGGTCATATCTCAACAAACGGTTCACGCTCACACCTTATGAAATTCTCAACAACAGGAAGCCCAATGTGAAATTTTTCCACGTGTTCGGTTCACGGTGTTTCATCTTTAACTCTAAGGAACACCGCAACAAGTTCGATGTCAAAGCCGACGAGGGAATCTTTCTGGGCTATTCTCTCACTTCTAAAACGTACAGGGTTTTAAACAAGCGTTCAAAGAAAATTGAAGAGACTTACTACGTGACCTTCGATGAAAGCTATGTCAAAAGGCTAAAGGCCAATGAAAACACTGCAGGGGAAATCTTTCCTCAAACTGGCCAGGTTACGGTCTCGATCGCTAATCTATACGAGAAGGTTCTGGAGCTATTCGACGAACCAGAGAAAGCTACTCTCTCAGAAGCAGGCGCCTCAGATAATAAAGTAGATCACTTGAGGCAAATTGTCGAAGAAGCTGCCAGGAGAATAAATGAAGGAGGATCAAACTCTGACGAACCTCCATCACCCAATGCTTCAGTCGAGGGGGAGAATCCACCATCATCATCCCAGCCAAGCTCACAAGTTGAGGGGGAGCCAAGCACTTTGCCAACCGAAAGCACTTCACCAACCGAAAGTGCTTCACCATCCGAAGGTGCATCAACGCCTGAAAGCCCAGCACCACAAGAAACCTCTGAATCTCAAGTTTCTCAAAGTATTCCTGAAAGCTCATCTATTGAGGGGGAGCAAGTTGATATGTCATTCGACTACGAAAGCCAATCCGAGCCAGAAGAAATGATCAATGCTGAACTGGATCCAACCTTTGATCCAAACTACCCTCCCCTCACCAAATGGACCAGAGATCATCCTATCTCTCAAGTTGTTGGTGATGTTTCTGAAAAGGTTCTAACCCGATCACAACTCAAGGCAAAACAGACATCCTTATTTTCCAAAGTTGAATTTTGCATGTTTAACTCATTCGTATCAAAAGTTGAACCGAAGATAGTTAACACTGCTCTTGATCACTCCGATTGGGTTCAAGCAATGCAAGACGAACTGAACGAATTTGAAAGGAACAAAGTCTGGCGTCTCATTCCAACTCCTCCAGAAGCCTCGGTTGTTGGTCTCAAATGGGTCTTTAGGAACAAAATGGACAAGGAAGGAAACGTCATAAGGAACAAAGCTCGTCTAGTAGTGAAAGGATATTGTCAAGAGGAAGGGATTGATTATGAAGAGACTTTCGCTCCTGTAGCTAGGCTTGAATCTGTCAGAATATTCCTTGCCTATGTTGCCCACAAAAACTTTGAAGTTTTCCAAATGGACGTCAAGTGCGCATTTCTTAATGGAGAACTCGAAGAAACAGTGTATGTGGAGCAACCTCCTGGGTTCGTGAATGAAAAATATCCAAATCATTGCTACATTCTGGATAAAGCTGTATACGGATTGAAACAAGCTCCGAGAGCCTGGTATGAAACGCTAACTAAATTCTTAAAGATGTCTAAATTCAAACAAGGTTCAGTTGACCCAACCTTCTTTCGCAAAAAGGAAGGTAACCACCTTATGATCGTTCAAATTTACGTCGATGATATCATCTTTGGCTCAACGAATCCCAGCTTAACAGCTGAATTCAGAAAGCTGATGGAGACTAAATTTGAAATGAGCTCAATGGGTCCTATTAACTTTTTCCTTGGCTTAAATATTAGACAGGGACCCGAAGGCATCTTTATTAATCAGGAAGCTTACACGAAGACTCTCCTAGCAAAGTTTGGTATGATGGGAGATTCCAAAGTCAAAGTCCCAATGGCATTCGGCACCAAGCTAACTCCATCCCTGGACAAACCGGCTGTTGATATCACGCTCTATCGTCAAATGATAGGCTCACTGATGTATCTCACAGCTAGCAGGCCTGACATCATGTTTTCTGTGTGTTACTGTGCTAGATTTCAGGTAAACCCACGCGAACCTCACATGCTTGCAGTGAAGAACATTTTACGATATCTCAAGCGAACTGCCTCCTTAGGTCTATGGTATCCTTCCAACTCAGGCTTCTTCGTTCAAGCCTACTCAGATGCAGACCTTGGAGGATGTGGACTCGACAGAAAAAGCACCACTGGCGGCTGTTAATTCCTTGACGGGAAGTTGGTTAGCTGGCAATCAAAGAAACAAACGTGCGTGTCGTTGTCTACTGTCGAAGCTGAATACATAGCCGCTGCATCCTGTACCTCTCAAGTGATTTGGATCCAGAGTCAACTTCGAGACTATGGACTCAATATGAAGAAGATCCCACTATATTGTGACTCTGAAAGTGCCATTAGGATCTGTCATAACCCAGTGCAACACTCCAAAACCAAACACATAGCACTGCGGTATCACTTCATCAAAGATCATGTGGAAGATGGAAACGTTGAAGTACACTTTGTTCGAACCACTGATCAACTGACTGACGTCTTTACCAAAGCTCTTCCTGAAGCATCATTCAACAGAATTCTACAAGGGCTAGGTATGATGGAATCAGAGTCAGTACCTCAAACTACCTCTCAACCTCAAACGTAAGAAGCGAAATTGACCGAACGTTCAGGTTCGGTTAAATCCTCTGACTCACTCATCACCACAAAGGTAGTTTTCTTGCTTGTAAATTTCATGTACAAAGTCATTTATCTTATTGTCAAAAGTATTTTCTTATTACTAGCCTCAATTCCTTGGTTTTCAAAATTTTCCAAAACCGAAACCTACCGAAGGTTCGGGTTCGGTTTTTCAAAATTTTCCAAAACCGAAACCTACCGAAGGTTCGGGTTTGGTTTTTCAAAATTTTCCAAAACCGAAACAAACCGAATGCTCGGGTTCGGTTTTTCAAAATTGTTCTCAACCGAAACCAACCGAACGTTCGGGTTCGGTTACTAATTTTTTCCAAAGTTTTTTTTAATCTTTCTAAGTCTTATTTTTTTTTTTCTTGCTTACTTTTTTATTTATTTTATTTTATTTTTTTATATATCAAAAATTCCAAAAATATATTTTTTTATTTTTTTTTGTGTGTGTTTGTTCGTCTATGGGGATAAAAATTGATGGATTAGTTAAGTGTCCCTAGAAGCATGCTGTTGTATGTGTCCCAAGCCTCATAAGATTTTGAATAATAGCCTTAATGACCTGGTATAAACAAACCTTGTCTTCCCAATTAGGCTGCCACATTTATTCTAATCGTGAGCTACCTCACTCTCTTCTCATATGAGATAAGAGTTTTCTGCTTGGTCCTTATTTTTGCAGCTGAGGTACTTTAATTTCTTACATCATCTCCATTACATTTCTCCATTACATTCGTTTCATCAACGTAACCCTTGAGACTCTCAGATATTACCACTGAGGTTTATGGTTACACAACAACTGTGTTTATGATCTTAGTTCCGTGCCACTACGAGCTGAGTGAAACCCAAAATTCAAAACCAAATCTGAATTGACGGTGAACAATTAATTTGCTCAAGTTTTCACCAAAGAATTGACGGATGTATCTTGATGAAATCTCAAATTTTTATTTTGTGTCATTCCTATGAAATTGTTAAACACCATAACATTTCTTCCCTTGGGATCCACTTTTACATTTTTTGTGTTGAGATTTCATATCTTCCAAGCCACTTTAAAATTAATTTCTACCTACTTGTTCAACAGACTACACCGGTCTCACAAGTACTTTGTTCACTTTCTTTCTTATTTCAAGATTAGAATTGTTGCATCAAAGCGAAAGCCACCCTTAAGTAGCCTAATTAAAAGAAGCCTTTCAACATTTATTAATAAATGTTTGATCGTCATTCAACGGGAAACCACATCAACACTTTAAGGTCTCTCTTGACCTTGAAGGAAGAGATTCGTGCCCGGGATCATTTGTTTTGTGTCATTATTGACATCACATTTATTCCTAAACAGAGTTGCTTTATTTCTTTTCTCTTTACACTCTTAGCACGAAAATCTTTGATTTCCGAAATTCTTGTACTAATAATTACAGGTTGTCTTATTGCATTGGTGGTTAATTATTAAGACGTGGTCAAAAATCATCCACGTGGGAGTATCCTTCAAAAGATGCCGTTACACGGATAAGATGAAAGGGTTGCTGACTTAGGCGGAAGATAAATGGATTGAATTTCAAACGGCGGTAAAAAGGGACGCATGCGAATTTGAAACGCCCATTCTTTAACTGACATAATGGACGCGTGTGCGAATTTCAAGCGGTTCCTCTCTGGCACATAAAGGCGCGTGTGGATTTGAAACGGTTTCTTCATAAACGGCGCTTGTTGGGCGGCGTGTTACAAGGAATCTGACACTCTCTCTCCTACATGATCATCGCATGCCTTAACTGTCACGCATCTATCATTCCGGGAAACCCTTTCGTATTTCGATCGAAGATTTGAACAGATTTTTCTCTCTCCTTTCACCCACTATAAAAGGCAGTCTCCTCTCCCATTTACCTCTTTACTGCATCCGAATTTCCAAGAGAGCAAACATTCCCTAAAGCCTTTACTGTTCATCTTCTTCTTCCCAACTTCAACAATGGCAGAATCATCCTCAGTCCATGCCACCTCACACATCCTTCCCATTCGCCCTCAGCAGTGTTTGGTGATTGACCTAACCCCTCAGGCGTACGATTCCTACATGTTTCCGATCATCGAGTGCCTGAAGTACTCACCAATCGCTCCTGCACTTTCTAGGGTTGAGTCTGTGCCCATGGAGCTCCTATCGCAGGTGTATGCGACTGAACATTACGATAAAGCAGTCGATAGGGTTTTCTTCGAGGTTTCTGATCACAAGACCTCCATTTCAAGGCAATGATTTGGCGCATTGCTAGGGTTTGCTGCTGACCCTTCAAGGATTAATCCGGAGACGATTCCGATTGGGCATCTCTACAATATGTTTTACAATATGGGGTACACGGAGGCGCTCACCTCCGTCGCGAAATTTAAAAAATCATGCTTGCCGCCACAGTGGAACGGCATGTTCATGGTCCTCTTCAAGGGCTTATCTAAACGGAGCTCAGGATCCGACGGCTCCAGTCGACTCTTCTTGTCGATCATGTATGGCGTCTACAACGGTGTCAATCTTGACTATGGGGTTGTTCTCTGGTAACAACTCATCCAGAGCCTCTCTTCTTCTTCACGACATTCTGAGGTGTCGTATGCACGGCTCTGGACTCTCATCACCAAGTGGGCGATGGATAAGTTCGATGTCCCCACTGCTGCCGGTGCATCGATGTCTTCGATCGGTACTTTTCATACCACGAAGATTATCGTCTCAGATGCATCCAAGTTCTCTTTCATTGGCTCAATTCCGGAGACCATGTACGGCGATGTTCCATCTGACAACAGGATCATCAGGACTATTAAGGAGTTCAAGGCGTCTGGACCTAGGGCACTCACACAGGAAATGCTCAAATCCATCCATGAGGCTGATAAGCCTGTTCATAGAGGCAAAAAGGCAGATAAAGGGAAGCAAGTGACCAAAGGGGCTAAAGGTCCTTCTCCCAGGAAGCGGAAACCAACCAAAGTTGCACAATCCCCGCAGCCGAAGAGGCGGAAGACTCAACGGAAGCGCAAGCTCATAATAGCTTCCTCTTCGAGTGAATCAGAAGGTGAGAGTTCGGATTCGGACGGCTCTCAAAGAGGCAAAACCCCTCCAAGAGGCAACACCCCACCCCGATCACCTACCCCAGACATGGAAATCCATGTCTCACCAATTCCCTCTCATACTCAAACAATCCCTACTTCCATTCCCACCATAAACCCCTCTACCACCATTTCTAAAACCTCTTTCCCTATACCACCACCCATTTTCACTGATACAACAACAACAACAACTGCAAAGGTTACAACCAACGTATCTGATACGAGGGTTCATACCGATGCAACCGAAACACCACCTGTAACCGAACCTCCTCATACAACCGAAACTCAACCATCAACCGAACCTATCCACACTCAACCACCACCCGAAACTACCCCCACCAACACTCAACCTGAACCTACACATACCACAACACCCCCAGCTTCACCACCCCCAACATCTCCAGATCATGCCTCTGATGGAGATAACCCTTTCCTTGGAGGGGAAAATATGACCTTCAATTCGGTCTACTTTAGTCCGTTTCAGGTCCAAAGCGACGACGATGAGGAAGCTCCAGTAACAAAGAAACATCTTAAGGAGCTGCATGAGAAGGTTGATATGCTTATTGCTTCATCCTCCAACTCACAATCCTCTCTCTCTGAAGCCGCTCTTCAGAAGATCGTTGATGCCTTTTCAAGGGCTCAACATGATTTTGTTGCCTCTGCCACTGCAGCAATTGTTTCCTCCACAAAAGCTTGTGAGGCAGCGACCGCAAAAGTCGATAAACTATTCTCTGAAGCCTCTTCCCTGTTAAAGTCCTTACAGGAGAGCGCAGATGCAACAAAGACAACGTTGGAACCAATCGTTCAACAATTGGCCACGTTCGTCTCAACGGAGTTGAAGTCGTTCGCTACCCTTCGCCAATCCATCAGCGACGACAACTCGGCCCTTCGTGCCTCCATTGACGAGCGCCTCTCTAAACTTCAAGAGGATCTTGCTGCCGAAAACTCGTTAATGTACGTTCTTGCTAGTAAAACCACCGCCCTCAAGGTCAAGAGCGCTCAGCTTTCCAATTCTCAACAACAGATTGAAGCTCTTCGATCCGAACGGGAGGTTATCAAAACATGTGTTTCGGATGTACACTCTGCCCTATCCAACATCCTGGAAGCACACGATCCGATTCTCAATCATTCGGTGAGGCGAACCCTTGCTGAAAAACTTGCTCCTGCCCTGGACCTTCTCAGCAAAATTGAAGGGCTACCTAGTTTCATGTCCAATCCGAAACAAGGGGGAGAAGTGAAGTCCAGATCGAAACCACCTCTTTCCTCAAAAGCTGCTCACACAACCGAACCTCCTCCTACTGGTCAAACTTCGGGTTCGGGTGTGAAGGATAAAGGAAAGAAGATAGCTGAGGAAGAAGATGAAGATGATAAAGAAACCATTGCTGACTTGCTGAAACGCAAAAATAGTCACAATGTTGAAAATGACAACATTCGTGTGGCGCGAGAAGCTGAAGAAGCCGAACGCAAGAAGAAAGAAGCCCACGATCTCCTCGAGAGCAAGAAGACTCTTTTCCCTGCTTGGACTCGAGAGAGAATGATAAAGGAGGCTATCGATACTCCAAGCATCATATGGCTCGAACCGGTGATCTCCTTCGACTGCTACAATTCTGTCGATTCGCAGTTTGATATGCCCTTGACCCGAAAGGCGTTTATCTTCCACGCCTTCTCCAACATTTTTGAAGTCCCTCATCCTAATCCTGAGGTTGATCGGGAGTTAATCGAATTCTATCTGAAGGCTGCTCAACCACAGTACCAAACATGGAGCGCTCAGAAGATCGTTAATGTTCGGGTTTTGAAGCCATATACCGAAGGGAGATTCATCAACGTTCGGTTCAGGGTGATCAGAGGGTCTGCAAGAACCGAACATCTTATATCCTTAGCAGATCTACCGAACCTCAACCCCCATGATTGGATCGTTCTGCATAACATCCTTTTGACGAATGAAGCTGAATATGGTCCGATTATAGACCATCTCAAAAGGATGATAGTTTGTTACATCATGGAGGTCGCCTTGATGGATCAGGAGATAGCCACAGTCTTCAAGAAGAAACTGAAGATCTCTCCTGTTGGATCGGCCAGTGATCTCAATCAGATGAAGATGGGCAAGATTGACCCGAGGCGTAATTCGATCATGTTCACTAGAGCAGAAGGACAGAAATGTCTCTTTGCCTTAGCGGATAAACATCTTTATACCACTGCTTCTCTAGAGCATGTGTTGTCGATCATCCATCGGTGTAAAGAGAACACAGCGGATGATATCAAATACTTCAACGATATGATTCAATGGTACATCAGATTCAGACAAACGATACTTGCTCTTATCTCTCGTCTGTTTCAGACTGTAAAGAAGAAGGTACCTGCCGCTGCTATTGTCCCAAGTAAAAAGTGAAGATCTCGCTCCAATTGACGCAAAGGGGGAGATTGTTGGGTTGCAGATTCGTTTAGTATTGCGTCATTGGGCTCGGTTAAAAGTCCAATTATTTTGTACTCCGGTTTGGGCCTGTCCAACCGTGAGCTGTTAGGTTTACTATATAAGAATATGCTTGCATGCATATTAGGTTAACGATCTAGAATACAATAGAGAGAATTACGATAGCTTTGATTTTCTTCATCGTTCCTGTAAACCTTTTAACCCTCTACAGTTGATGTTCTTGATCGAGCTCTTTTGAGGGTTGTTTTATAATCATTCGACACGTTTGATTCATTCTTGAGTTGTTTATTGTTTTCGTGTTCTTGCTTTTTAATCTTTATTTTACCTGTTTAAGATCTAATCGATCTTCAAGATTAAGTTTTAATCTCATCACTTTCAATAGCCATCTGCATTTTAGTCACAATAGATACAATAGTTAAATCAAGATCAAGTCTTTTATATTACAATGAATGATAATATCTTTTATAATTGTTTACATTACCTAAACTTGAAGTGATGATGATCAGAAAATGTGTTTCACCATTGTAGCTCTAATATACCCCTTGAAGCTTCCAAGGATTAACAGAGAGAAGAGAGGGCGACGATTTGATCTACAAAATCTTACTTTAACCTACCCAAGTGATGACTTTCTTTTTTACAAAAATTAACTCACTAATCCATCATCACCGCATACCGCTTTATTAAAAATAAAAATATACATAAATTGTAAAAGTTACCTTGGAAAGATCTTGGTTTCTAATCTGTAGAGATATGTTTCAACCATGATTTTATTAGTTTGGAGATAGGGGCAAAACATGAAGGATAACTTCACTTAGTCATTTCACCAAACATCTAGTATGCAACTGCTCACTTTTTTCCTTAGGTGTATATCAAGGATGTCTTCTTCCTGATGAGGACAATAGATATGGAGAATGTAAAGAAGATGCAGTGGGGGATGAATTGAAGTAGAACATCACTTTGGCACCCCTACCAACAGGACTTAACCCTTCAATAGTATATTTATAGCAATGAATCCATTGTGAAGTGTCATGGAGGATTGCCCATCCTCCTTAGATGGTTAGGATCATGTTCCCTCATTTTATCTCTGCAAACATTCGATGATATTGTCAAATTAAAAAGTTAAAATAGAGACCAGCTATATCTCGATATAAAAAAAACATTTTGAAAACAATTGGCTGAAACACATAAACCATAGAACACTAAAGCCTGAAGGAGACAATAAAAAATCTCCCAAGAACATATCCCTATGATCCCATGTTTTTCTGAATCAGAATACACAAACCTAGGGTTTTAAACAATCAAAAAATAAGCTTTTACAAAACTGCAATAAGTTAGAATGTGAGGATGATACAGGAAACACACACACATCGTTAAAGACAGGCACAAAGTTAGTGTTTGGAGGAATTAGAAGAAGCTTGCACCTCCGGAATTGAGAATCTTGGGATTTAAATGTGAGGATGATTTTACAAGGTGATTCTATTTATTTTGCAACCGAAAGGGAGTGAAGGAGGGATTTTGAAATCCAAATAAGAGCGAACCAAATGACCGAGATTTGAGGCTGATTGAAGATTTACAAGATAGATTACTGATTTTTCGTGATTTATTGAAATATGAAATATGAAATTCAAGAACATAAAAGGCCAGAACGATAATTTCGAAATATCACTTTAATAGACCGGGCGGGAAAATAAGGTGGAAAGGGGCGTAAGGAGAAGCCACGTGGCAATATAGATACTTATTTATTAGGATAGGGGATTTTTGAAAGAGATTTACCATTAAAGTGCATTTAAGTGGTTAAAGTTGGTTAAAAAATGATGTGTCGGTTGCTTTATGCAAAACATAGGTCGATAATTGTGAATGTTTTTAACACTATAAGTGGCAAACAAGCTATTTTCAATACATTTAAAATATCAATATAACACAATTTATTACATCAACCAAGCAACTTATATGAGGGTTGTTCTTAATTGGTCATTTGAGAGGAGGGAGTCATGGTAAAATGGGAAAGAGGTACCTCTAGTGTCACACCCCAAAACCGGAACGGCGGAAACGTTCTGGGGTGGATGACGTCATGTCAAGTATCACAACATGTGCAGTATAGTAATCAAAGTACAACAACCATTGCATTAATAGTAATAGTTTTACATAAGTTACATTTCAAAGCAACATCGAAGTAATACAAGTAATAATATAGGTGCAGCTCGGTACTAGGCTGTCTCCACAAAAGCTCCTGGGATGTACCTATCTAATGCTGACCTGAGAATACAAGTTATTTTGAAAGCAAGTATCAGCATTTTTATAAATGCTGGTGAGTTCATAAGTATTTAGTGTCATTTGTGTAAGTAAGCATTTTATTCAAAAATAACTTTATAAAAAGTAGTAGTTTAGAGTCTACAGTGTATTAGAGTCCTTTCCAGAAAATCCCATATTTTCTAATTAAAAGCAATCTTCTACCAAGACTCGACAGTGTTATGTTTTTAGAGAGAAATTTTCCCTGAAATACTATCATTACCAAAATACGGTATTTGATTTTAAAGGAAGTAGGAGAATATCACTAGTATAAACATTAGGGAAAAATAACATATGCCTCAGCAGAAAATACTGCTGACTAAGACAAAAGAAATCATAGACTCCAGGAGAGTATCGACTGAATGATACTCCTAGCTCAGTCTAACATAAGGAAACACAGACCCCAGACGGTATCAAATGTACGATATGGCTAGCAAGGTCTAAAACAAAGAAACACAAACCCCAGACAGTATCAAATGAAAGATACAGCTAGCAAAGGTCTAAAACAAAGAAACACAGACCCCGAACAGTATCAAATGAAAGATACAGCTAGCAAGGTTTAAAACAAAGAAACACAGACCCCAGATAGTATCAAATGAAGGATACAACTAGCAAGGTCTAAAACAAAGAAACACAGACCCCAGACAGTATCAAATGAAAGATACAGCTAGCAAGGTCTAAAACAAAGAGTGATCCTAAGAGTGTTGTTTCAGAAATACAGTGTTAATTCTCGTTACCTTAAGGCCATGAATTATAAGGTAAACATGGAGCTACTCGTAACCATACTGATTGACACTAGAGTACTTGACGCCCTGCAAGCGTCGGAATGAATCTGACATTTGTCACCCCTTGGCTTGGTAGGCCGTGGACTGTAGCTAGCATTCAGGGTGCGGGGGTGTCAATCCCGTATAGATCTATACACACAATGCCCGCTCTCCCTACAGGAGACTCTGGTTACCAACTCGACAACGGGGAGATCCGTGTCTTGAAGATGCCTCTCGTATAGTGAATTCTGATGTAAGTGTTGGACTAACGATAGAGACTCACAACTGAACTGACTCCTTTGGAATTCTCGTGCTAGAAAGAGTGAATAGAGCTTCCTAACTATTCCTATAATAGTTAATAGTGTCTCTGATCTATGAGTGACGAGTGGGAGGATGCCCTTGCTACCCAAGGGGAAATGAACTAATCGATGTAAACCTTTATGTCTATACATGTATACATGATATATAATTAATGATTAAACGACCTTCGGACGGATATCCTATCCCACCAGACCACATCCAAACGAGGAAAAGGAAATAGGGCGAACTAGCCTTCCTAAGTCCTTTAAACATTATTTATATAATTATACAAGTACAGGCATGCATTTAACGAAGTAGAAGCGTTTAGCGAAGTAGAAGCACTTAACGAAGTAGTAGCATTTAACGAAGTAGAAGTAGTTAACGAAGTAGAAGCGTTTAACGAAGTAGAAGTACTTAACGAAGTAGTAGCATTTAACGAAGTATAAGTACTTAACGAAGTAAAAGCGTTTAACGAAGTAGAATTACTTAACGAAGTAGTAGCATTTAACGAAGTATAAGCATAGAAGCATGGAAGAAAACTTTGATGAAAACTTTGGAAAGCCTTTACACTTAAGAAAATCATGACTTGGTATCCTTTTGTAAAATAAGTTTGAAGACCTTTAGAAATCCTTGAAAATCTTTCATAAACAAGTTTTGAATATAACTTTGATAATACAATATAAGTAAAGGAAAACCTTTGTTTCAAATACTGTTGTAACTGGTTTTGAAGTAAAACATACAGCGCGAGAGTCAATTTGAGAAAAGATTTAAACAAGTAAAGACGTTTTGGAAAACCATTTATAGTACCATACTTGGTAAAACAGCTGACAGTGTAATAAATCCTTGTGCATGCGGGTTATCAATCACATATGATTGATATGATAACTAGCATGTTTTAACTTGTATTCCCCCCCCCCCTATAAAAGCATGTAAAAACGTTTAAAAGGTTAATTCAGGGGTATGAACTCACCTGTTGTAAGTGGATCGGACGAAGGTGCCGGTATACGATGCTAAGTGTCAAGTGAGGACTTGACCACACACGCGAATCCTATTTAAAATGTAATGATACATTTAAGTATCTAATTAGTCATTTAATAGCTAATTAAGCAAGAAATGAAGTCCCACTATATAAAAACACTTTGCTACAAGTGCTAAGAGTACCGAGGGTTGCATATAAGGTGTGTATGGACTCACATTGGAGTTTACTCTTCAAATGATGGCCCTTATGAGTGTTTACGGTTTCAAGACCATTTCCCCCACGAATTTACGACCGTAAACTCATGGTAGTGGTGTCATGGGATGTTTAAAGGTCTTATCTCACTCATAGAATCATGCTAGAGTCGAATCAAGGGCTAAAGAAATGATTAGGACTTGAAATGGACACCTTTTGGAGTTTACGGTCCTTGGACCACTCCCTTGGGAGTTTACGGCCATAAACACATGAGTTTACAGTCGTAAACTCATGTTTGTCCATTTCATTTGTTGTTTGGTGGCTCTAACTCATGCACGCAAGTTTCTGGTCACTTATATGAGCATAGGAAGGTGTTAAAGGCACTTAAACACCTTGGAAAGGTGTTTACGGTCTAAGGAGGTGTTCTTTGGGGAGTTTACTACCTTAAACACATGAGTTTACAGCAGTAAACTCATGTTAGTCCATGAATCATGTTTTAAGTGCATCAAACGAAGGATTACAAGGCTCTAGGCACTCATGGAAGCCTTTGGAGGTGTTTAAGGTGTAGTTTAACACTCAAAAAGGGGTTTATGGCCCTTGAAGATGGGTTTACGGTCTAAGGATGCTCTTAGACCGTAAAATCATGTTTACTCCCCAAAATGCAAGGTTTTGGTGTTCTAAGTTCGTGTGTGCAAGTCCACAAGTCGTATCTAAGCTCTAGGAGTGGTTTGGAAGGGTTTTTGGGCACCAAAACCCTCTTCCAAGGGGTTTACGGTTTCGGGATGCTCCCAAGACCGTAAACTCTTGTTCTTGGGGTTTCTGGATGTTTAAGCCACGAATTTGCAAGCTAGATGAGATAAACAACAAGCTAGGGAGGTTAACTTACCGATTTGAAGCTCTAAGGGGCGATTTTTGACCAAAACCCGGTTTGTAGAGAGAGAAAGTAGAGAGAGAAAATGTCTAAGGTGAGAAAAAGGTAGGAATGAAAACCACTCAACCCTTATATAGGGTGGAGTTTATGGCCTGGTTGGGGGTTCACCTGACACCAACCGCGAACAGGGTTTTTCACGACTATCGTTTATCACGGCAAATTTTAAAATTATACCGCCTTAATTTTGGTTCGCTTGACGAATATTATTTAAAATATTCCAACGGGTTTAAATCCGGTCAAAAATATTTTCGGGATAAATTTGGCTAATTTTTGACGTAATTAATTTCGACGTTAAAACTAACGGAAATTTTTGGGTTGTCACATCCTAGTAACTCCAAGATACTGCTCCCTACCCTCTAGAGCAAGTATGTATCACATGTTTATAAGTTACAAATACGAGGTAGGGTTAAGTACGTTATCTTTTAATAACATTTGATATTTTAAAAATAATTGTCGCATAAATTAGGTCCCAAAAGCTCATCCAAGTTGAATATTTTTAATATACGAGAATATACAATTATATTAAAACAAAAAACAAGGAATAATCACTAAGTAACATGACCTTCTAAAATCCACTAAGCCAAGCATCTATTTTCTACTCTGAATACATGTTAAAATAGTAACGTTGGGCTTGAGAATTCCAGTGACTAAATCCGAAGTAAACTTTTGAATGAAATTAAATAATCAAGTTAAAATCAAACCAAAATTTATGTATCAAGATATGAAATGCTTATGCTTTAAGATTTCCAACCCTAATTCTTTATCATCAAAGCAAATCCCCTCCCTCTAGGCCCCCAACGATCTAATGTCATAATCAAGGTAATGATCCACATCCAAAACCCGTTTAGAGGCCCGGACATTGAGTCCAACAAACAATGATTAAGATAAACAGACATCCATTAAGATCAATAAAAGACCACTAAGATGTGATAACGATTTAGTGAGGTGCCCAAGCTCCAAGAAGAACTTTTCTAGGTTGAGATGAGAGGCAATACACACGGAGCACAATATATGAGCTGGAATAGGGGTAACCGTCTTACCCCTTCAAAACTTGAAAAAAGACGTAATCGACCAGAAAAAAATGAGTCTGTTCTCTCATAAAACAACAAAATTATTTTTGGGACTAAATTGATCAACCCTAGAAACATCGTAGGACATTTGTGTCATTTCCCCTATTTAATAACTAAGGTTGTATGTTATGGTGATTGTTAAAAATATCTAATTTCATGATGTCTCATATTTTTCTTCTATCCTCCGTTAAGTGAACGGATCTTCACAATACATTACTTCAAGAGAGACAAAGGAAATGTTCAATTTTGTTTGCAGGGCTTAGGAATTTGGACAATGCATCCGTAAAGATGATGAAATTATTAAGTGTTCTTAATCTAACTTCTCCATTCTTATTTCCATTTAAGCAGTTACCCTTGCTAAGTAGGTTCCCATTTTGTCTATTCCAAGACATACTAGTGTGCATAATATATATATATATATATATATATATATATATATATATATATATATATATATATATATATATATATATAGGTAAGTTCAATTGAGAAAATAAAAAAGGTTGAGAATAGAGGAATCATTCTCAGCCAATCATTTATTTTTGCTGCAAAAGCCTCCAACGTACCGGCAGAAATGGGAAAATAATGCACATGTGTTTTCCAACAAAACATGTTTCCTTAAACTATGCTAATCTTTATTTTTTTATTTTTTAAGGAATTATTTTTATCGAAAAATAATTTTAAATATATCAAAATTCATAATTTTTTATTCTCTATAAATAGACATATATATCATAAGTGAATAAAAACGAATACGCTCCTTACTACAGTACATCGTTATTCACTTATGAATAAAAAGTATGATTAATTTTTTTTTACAAATTAGTATCATTCATATGTGAATATAGCATATAATAAACATAGTATATTCATATTTAAATATTAGACGATGCATTCACTTGTGAATATTACATAGTATATTCACTTGTAAATGTTAGATGGTATATTTACTTATGAATATTATATGATATTTTCATATGTGAATATTATATAATATTACATGGTATATCACATGAGAATAGTACATAGTATATTCACTTTAGAATATTAGATCGTATTTCCACTTATGAATAATAGTTGATATATTCATATGTGAATATTGCACAGTATATTCATATATGAATATTACAAGGTGTTTTCAGAAATATATATAATTTTTATATGTTATTCATATATGAATAACATACAGACTTGCATATTTGTTTTGTGTTTTAATAATCACATATTGATTCAGGTGAGAAAACATATTCATATGTAAATATAACGTGATAATTTAGTTTATGCATTTCATCAAACAGTTGGAGTGCATACAAGTTAACTTTTTTAAAAATGTGATAAATATGATACTTTAACTATTTAAATCTTACAAAATAGTAGATTGGTAGAGAAATATATGAAAATTTTCAAACAAAAAAATGATTTGATCTTTTTCTAACCTTAATTTTGATGTTTTATTTGATGATTGATGTTGAATGAATGATACGAATTGAATTTTTTGTTGATTATCGATGATGTTGTTCTAATGATGCTGAGAGTATAATTTATTGTAGATGTTGAAGATATGTTCGTATTCAAGCAGAATTGAAGGTTGGATTGAAAGAGCAAAAAACGAATTTTTGTTATCAACTGTTGAATGGTGTTGATAAATGTGTTATTGACGAAGATCGATGATTGATTAACACAGGATGACGTTGATCAATGATTTAATTGAAGAAATCTGGATGATTGTTGAAGGTTGGAGGAGAAATTTGGATGATAAATGATCGATTAGAATAAATTTCAACTGTTATCTAATTCTCTACACTTACGTATTTGTGATTGAAGGCTATTATATCATATTTACAAGTTTGCCACCGTGTCCTTTATGTTTAGAGGATAATTAAATGATTGGCTGAAAATGATTCCCTCATTCTCAACCTTTTTCTTCACTGTGGTGGTCGCACCTCCCCTGGAAGAATGACCCCGATGGTAATCGCTCCTGGATCGGCTGATTCTCCGTTGGTCTTCGGTATCCCCGACCAAAGAGGGTGTCGTCGGCGGTCTTGGTTGGTCGGGATGGAAAGGGTGGCGAACGGCAGCGGCTGGAGGGAGGTATAAGGATGGCGGCTGCTATAGATGTCTAGGGTTAGGGTTTGGGAATGGTTGCGTTCAAAATGAAGGGGGAGAGGGAAAGAAGCGGCTTAAGTCCCGATCCATATGAAAGTTTGACACATTTTTACAAGTTTGGCTCCTGACTTCATAATTTAATTCAGATAAAGTCCAATATTTACACTACAGCCCCTGCTCTACAAAATTCCTTTCAACACAAGTCCAAAATTTACCAGTCAGTCCCTAGCATCCAAGATTCATATCAATTGAAGTCCCAGAAGTTACATTTTAGTCCCCGACCTCATTATTACTTACAAATTAAGTCCAGATTTTACACTTTTAACCCCCAATATCTTGAAGTATGACAGTTAGCTCTACGAGACCATCATTTGATATATATATATATATATATATATAAAATTATTTATTTTAGGGCTTCTATTAGCTCGTTAATTTATTTATTTATCTAATAAATAAACGGGGTGTTACATAGTTATTTCAAAATCACTTTTGTTTACTGTAAATAAGATTTTTTTTATAAAATATGCTTGACAACCTCGATGTGTTTTATTATCTCTAATTGATGTGTCGGTAAACCACATCCTCATCAACAAATGCAATACTCCCCCCAAAGGTAAGGAAAAACTCTTCACACCCAAAACGCATCTCATATCCTACAACATGAAACAACAACTCACCATTAACATGGTCACACAAAATCTAAGAAATGTGCATATCATGCCCTGGAACATGAAATCATAAAACGGGTTGTACGAGTAAGAGAAAGATACAACTTCTCTCTTATTTCTTCAAAAAGTTGCACATTTCCCTTGATGGTTAATAGGGTATGATAATAACCCTAACTCCGATTGAATTTTTATTTTAGAATATATGGCTTGATATTGAAACATTCATGAAGATACAATTTCACACTCACACATATGTAACCTTCACGACACGAATCATTTAAAACACTCCTCGAGCATGTTACTCATTCACATACCAATATGATAAACACACACTTGTAATCCTATGTAAAAACTTGCAAGCATGTTCATTGTTTACATATTAAATTTTTATAAACACTACTTTATTTTTAGTTAGAACATTGTTAAGGTAGGCTTATATAAGCATATTTAACATCGATACGAAATCACCTAAAATGCCAAAACATACCTGCAAATAGGTTATTGAACCATTGTTTATTGTTAAAAGTACTAACAATAAAGAATTACCGACCACTTACTTGCATCACAATATATATTCTTGAAATGATGATCATGAGGCACAAAAAGTTACTTTGATCTTGACCGTTTTAGCATGAACAACATAATATATACATGAATGCCTTTTTATATGTGGAGACATATTGTCTTCTATTTATGAGCCGCGATAATAATTCGTGCACAAAATGTTAGTTAGGACCAAAAACATGTGTATAACATATAAGGAACGATTATTTTACTAAATAACTCTGAAAATTAGTCAAAACTTTAGTAATGGATAATCTCTTGATCATACATACTTAACTTAGGCGGGAGATTTCCAAATTCAAAATTTCCAAATACTTTATTCATATTTTTATTGGATTGGTCGTGCCCCACCCGACCATCCTTTTGCTTTCTATATTCGCTCTGCGTCACCACACCATAACCACTATCCTTCCTCAAAGGTACACTAGGGTTCTCGCCAAATTGTTTCAATTTATTACTCGAATTCTCTAATTCTCTTACGCTTCGATTCATATAAACAGATCCCCTTCCGATTCTATCTCACCAATATCTTACTTTCACCAGGATTTTGTCGAATCTGAGAAATCGAAGCGATAATGGGTCAGATCCAGTACTCCGAGAAATACTTTGATGATACCTTCGAGTATAGGTAAATACTGTTTACTCCCTTTTTCAGTTTCTATATCTCTTCTGCAAGATCTACTGTTACGATTTTGACGGTTATCCGAAGAAATTTATATACGTAATTTTCATTTTTCAGGCATGTGGTTCTTCCTCCGGAGGTTGCAAAGCTTCTTCCGAAGAATCGTCTTCTTGCTGAAGTATGTTATCACTTATCCTTGCTCATATATGTTTGAATTTAATTCGAATCATGTTTTAACCAATTAGGTTTTTCGTCAATCATTTTATACATACTTTAATCGAGTGAGGAATCTTTTACAAAATAGTTAAAGCAGTAGGATCTGAACACATATGACATATCATTCCAATAGATTTATGAATGCTCTACTTCATTTTAAGATATGTATTAGATAAGTTCATCAACATTCATGCTAATCTGTACATCGTAGATGAATTCTCCTTCATGATATTCGAGAATTTACTCTATTGCGAATTAATGATATAGTGGAATTCAAGCAACAACCAGAAGCAATAAAAACATTAGTTGTGTCTTAGTGATCAGAAATCCAACTTGCATATGGAGATGAACATTGAACAATCTTTTAATGTTTTTTTTTGTGGTTTTGTATGAATTTATAGGGTGAGTGGCGTGCAATAGGAGTGCAACAGAGTCGAGGATGGGTGCACTATGCAGTTCATCGACCAGAGCCACACATCATGCTCTTCAGGAGGCCTCTTAATTTCCAGCAGAATCAAGAAGCCCAAGCTTAATATTTTTAATATATACTAAAATTTTATTTGGATTCGATTGTCATATTTTAAGGGTGATATTTGTATTCCAGAAACGTTTTTCTTTTTTAAATTTCGATGGTTTGGTTTAAAATACCATTAGGATGACATTGGCCAATGTATTGTAACGGGATCAACTTTTAATTTTCTTTAAAATGGTGAAATTGGCATGAAGTTAACCTTTGGTGAATAGCCCCGAGCCCCCAATAGTTATCATTGTCCCTTAAACTTTGGTGAAAGGTACTTGGTTATTTGTTAAAGGGAAAATGATATAGGAGGTTAACTACCTTTTATATGTGTTTATATATTGACAACTTCTTTTTTGTACATAATAAAGCAACTAACTTGTTTTAATTGTTTAAATTACACCAATATTACCTGCTAATACCTGTTTTAATCGGTAACTCAAAGGGAAAATGACTTAGGAGGGTAACAACCTCTTATCTGTGTTCACATATTGGTAACTTCTTATTTTTTGTACATAAGAAAGCAACTAACTTGTTTTAACTGTGTAACATCACAAATATCATGACCAAAAATTTTGTTTTTAATTTAATATTAAAACCATAATTGTCAAACCAATAATTTAATATTCCGGCATCGAGCCCCACCTGGCATTGAGCCTCGCTCGGTATACAGATCTGTCTCTCTTAGGCTCCGCCCGATAAACACATACAATCATATAACATGCTAACACATAAAGAAACATACTCTACTGTATCTTTGTCCTAACAAATATACTCTACTAATAATGAGATACAGAACTTCGTTTGTACTCACTTAGTTCCAGCTAGGGCTTCAGCAGTGCATGGTGAGTCTCCTCACTGTGTAAATGGGTCTAAGGCCACAATGCCAGCCCATGTAGTCTATGAGTATGAAGACCCGCGGGTTAGCCCTAGACATTGTATGCTAGTATGTTATTCCAGACCAAGGTCCGATGTTGGGCGGGTGCCCGAGGAATGTTTGCATGTTAGATTATACTTGTTGTGTGTGTGATACTTGTAAGTGCCTGGTAGGGAGGTGAGTCCGGGCGAGGTCCCGTATCTCATCACTAGTTGAGTACGGACGATGTTCCGTATCTCATTATTAGCAGAGTATGTTTCTTAGGACAAAGATACAGTAAAATATGTTTCTTTATGTGGTAGCATGTTATATGATTGTATGTGTTTAGCGGGTGGGGCCCGGAGACAGATCTGTATACCGAGCGGGGCTCGATGCCAGGTGGGGCCCGATGCCGGAGTATTAAATTAATGGTTTGACGATTATGGTTTTAGTATTAAATTAAAAACGAAATTTTTGGTCATGATTTTTGAGATGTCACACAGTTAAAACAAGTTAGTTGTTTTCTTATGTACAAAAAATAAGAAGTTGCCAATATGTGAACACGGATAAGAGGTAGTTACCCTCCTAAGTCATTTTCCCTTTGAGTTACCGGTTAAAACAGGTATTAGCTGGTAATATTGGTGTAATTTAAACAGTTAAAACAAGTTAGTTGTTTTATTATGTACAAAAAAGAAGAAGTTGCCAATATATGAACACAGGTAAGAGGTAGTTACCCCCCTAAGTCATTTTCCCTTTGTTAAATAACCTTGAAGATTACTTGGAAAAATAAATAATGCATATACTATTTGTTTTTGGGAAATTGAGTAATCTAACCATTTTTTAATAGTATTTCACTAATAATAGCAATTTTTTTTTAACTAACCACTTGGCCCGGAATGGGTCATTCCAGACCAAGAGAATCAGCCAAAGCCTAATATTGTAGGATATATATATATATATATATATATATATATAGGGAAAATGACATAAAAGCCTTTAAGTTTTCACAAAAATATCAGTTTTACCCTTGGACGTGTTTTATGTCCAGTAAAGCCCGAAGTTTTGTTTAATTTGTTCATTTTTACCCTTGTAGCCGGTTTCCTGGTAACCTACCGGTTACCTAGGTTACCTAATGCTAGTAAAGCCCTTAAATTTTCAAAAATGTTCGGATTTACCATTTAGTTTTTCAAAAATGTTCGGATTTACCTTTATCTTGATTGTTATTATTATTATTATTATTATTATTATTATCATTATTATTATTATCATTATTATTATTAATACATTTTTAATTGTATAAAAATATTTTTTACATACATTTTTAAATGAATAAAAATTTTTCATACGTTTTTAATACATATTATTATTATTATTACTATTATTATTATTATTATTATTATTATTATTATTATTATTATTATTATTATTATTATTATTATTGTTGTTGTTATTATTATTATTATTATTATATTTTTAAATGTATAAAAATATTTTATACACACATTTTTAAATATGTATTTATTTGTATTTAGTAGGTATAAGTATAAATATATATTTATTTCATATAAAAATATATTATATATATATATATATATATATATATATATATATATATATATAAATATAAAAATGCATATTTATATGGTTTATATTATATAAAAGATATAATTATATGTATTTGTACATATTACCAAGTATAAATATCTATTTATCATCAAACATCATACTAAATAGATAAGCAAAATAAATATTCGTTAATTAAAAACAAAACATAACAATTATAAAACCCTCGTAATTATAAAACCTCAATAAAAACACTCGATTACAGATAAGATTTAGTATAAAATTTGAAAAAATCTCTATTATTCAACTATATTAGTTTAATAGTGAGTACATAACAATAAATGATCAACAAATAACACTTGTAAATGGAAAATACATAATATAATTAAAAAAACCCTCAAACATTTGATCACTGTAAAAATTAAGTATTATCAACTTAAAATCATTCATTAACTATTTTTATCTCAAAAATTGATAACGAAATGTCAAATACGAGTGTAAACTTCATTTATGTTTGTTGTAAGTTCACAAAAAAAGATCACGAAATGTATCATTTTTATATTGATATGAAGCATTTGTTTTTGCAAAATTAGTCATCGACGACATTTTTTATTTTATCAAGCTTTTTCTGTTCGATTCAACAATTATAGATGAAGATTTTGGGTTTTCAAATGTATATAAATACTAAATACAAGTACATATATTTTTAAAAATATATTTATATTAGTACAAATATTTTTATACATTTAAAAATGTGTGTATAAAATATTTTTATACATTTAAAAATGTATGTATAAAATATTTTTATATAATTAAAAATATAATAATAATAATAACAACAACAACAACAACAACAACAACAATCAATCAATCAATGTAATGGTAAATCCGAACATTTTTGAAAAACTTAAGGGTAGATCTGAACATTTTTGAAAATTCAAGGGCTTTTCTGGCATTAGGTAACCGGCTATAAGGGTAAAAATGAACAAATTAAACAAAACTTCGGGCTTTACTGGATATAAAACACATCCAAGGGTAAAACCGATATTTTTGTGAAAACTTAAGGGCTTTTATGTCATTTTCCCATATATATATATATATATATATATATATATATATATATATATATATATATATATATATATGTGTGTGTGTGTGTGTGTGTGTGTGTGTGTGTGTGCCTTTTGGAATTCGTAAATCTGAAGCATGATCTATCTATATTTTCAGACTTAATTTTCAACATGAATTCGTCAAACTAAGTAAGTTCTACTTTTTAAGTTACTTTACATTTGATTTTATAAACAAATTCATGCATTCTAGTATATATATATATATATATATATATATATATATATATATATATATATATATATATATATATATATATATATATATATATATATATATATATATATATATATATTACAATCCACAAAATTTAAAAAAAAAATACAACTAAATCCAGTGTTCATAGTCATTTTTTATGGAACTCAAAATCGCATTTAATATAATAAAAATGTTTATACTATTGACCAAAAACAATTCTAACGTAATGGTATAAAAAAAATGGTTTGATTATTAAAATCCACTTCTCGAAAGCCATCTCACTCAGTGAATATGCTCTAAGAACATCGTTTGGCATAATTTGATACATAATACGACATCTTTTTCAATCTCGTGACCTTACATTATCTTTTTACCAAATGGTTATTGTTGTTCCTAAGAGCACATCAACTAGTTTTTTATTTTATTTTTATTTTTATTTTTTTTTATTTTTTTTGATCTGTATAGTTTCCAAATATATAAAAATAGTCAATGTACGAGAAAACATTACATAAATGGTCTGCATTTTTTATTTTATTTTTAGATACGGACACATGGCAGCTACACAGCTTTCAAAATTTTCATTTTTGGGACCTTTTCTTAATATTTTCTCGGATTTCGTCCAAACATTCTCCTTAAAAATATTTCAACTTTATTTTTATATGTTCTCTAAAACTTAGTTTGATTTAATAAATAGTTTTTTCAAACTTTTTTTACATCTTTTATTTACAGATGTGTTTTTTACAAAACCGGTTTACGAAATTGTCTTTTAAGGAATTGTTATTTTTAAATATTGTTTTTATGTATATATTCTTATTTAAAATTTTCCTTTTCTGATGCTTTTCTTTTCAAATTTGTTTTCTATTTTTTGCATATTCGTTTCCATATATTTAAGTTCTTAAAACATGTGTTAATATTATATATTATAAAGACCTTATATATTTTCACAAAATAAACATCAACTTTATTATTATTATTATTTTCTAGAAAAGACCTTGCATTCTTCTATTTTTTTTCGATCTGGTCATTTTAGCAAGTTTAATCGTAATCTTTCTGTTTTAGACAACTGTTTCAGGAAAACCCTCATCCTTTTGCCCGAAAAAGACCTTCACAATTAATTAAAAAAATCTAAAGAAAATTTTAAGAGGCGTTTTCAAAAAAAAAAGTTGTAATTTGTCCCAAAAGAAATTGTTTAAAACTGGATTATTATTGGTAAACCTGCTAAAAATGTCGAATCGAAAAAATAGAAAAATACAATGTTTTGTTTAGAACAAAAAAAAAGAGATTTAATCCGGAAAAAACTCAAAATATAAAGTCTTTTATAATCTTAACTAGTAAAACATACTAAAATTTGTCTCGTTTAAATATTCGTTTTTGCAAAACAACATGCATAATAATTTATAGTTATTCGTAATTTTATTGTAACTTAGGCCTTGCTATAGTTAGTGAAATTTTAAAAATACAATGCTTATGTATTTCTCATTGTGCGTGCATTCTATCTCGCAATCCGCGCCATGCAGACTTAAAACTATCGTTTAAAACAATTTGCAAAAGAAAATCCAATACCTTACTATAAATACAATTCCACACTTTTCCAATGGTTTTTATTTGGGTAAATACCGATGTGATAGAGTACTACAATTCAAGTAATACCACATTTTTTCGATGTTCATCTTAACATTTGGTAAGAGTTACTCATGTTACCTTTATCAAAACAAACCAAAAGTGATCATAGATTCAAAACACCAAGAATAATTACATAATACATATGATCTTGACTTTAAAAACAACATTCAAACTACAATACAACAGGGCATAAAACTACCCTTAAAAACCATCCAATCCCATTAAAAAATCGTTCTTTTCAATCTATACATCGCTCCATATCTTCTTTTGATTATTTAGATAACAAAAATGCTTTTGGAAGTCCAAAACCGCCTGAACAAGATGCCGGAAACCAATCTCCGGCCACAAAACAGGCGGCGAATACAACAAACAATTACCACTTTGCCACAATAGAAAATTACTCAAACGGCTCTCACCAGACGTACGTATTATAATATCAGGGTCAGGTGTCACTCCCATGTACATATGTCTCTCAATATCTGTCACATCAATCATACTCTTTTCACCTTTTTTATCCCGTTTTTCTTCACAAGATTCTAGAACAGCATGGAAGATTTCATCGGTTGAAGTATAAGCAATACAAATTAACAAAACCGCCCTCGAGTTTTTAGCAGTTGCCTCCATTGCCTTTTCGGCTGCTAACCTCACGGGTTTGCTTAAGAGTTTAAGGTTACCAATGAAGTAAACCCTAACACCATATTGGTTAACTATGCTCTCTTCATTTATCAACCCTTTGATCTTTTCCTCCATTAAGTCCATTAAAGATTGGACTTCATCAGGGCTTCGTTTGAAGTTTTCTATGCTAAATGCGTAAATGGTAACGTATTTTACTCCCAATTCATAGCAGTATTTAAGCATTGACATTAAGCTTCTAAACCCTAATCTATGTCCTGCACCTTGGATTAAATTATGCTGCTTTGAGTATCTTCTGTTTCCATCCATTATGAAGGCAATATGATTTGGGATTACAGATATAGAAAGGATGCTGAAAATGCATCTTCTTGCAAAAGTACCTAAACCCTCGTAGATTTGTGTTCTTTTTTTAACATCCATAACAAGTTTCCAAGAATTCTGAAATCCCTATTGTCTGTTAGACCTGTTAGAGAAGATTAAATGCTTAGTTAGCCCAACTCATAGGGGAAACACAAACTACACAACAATAAATAAAGAATGAAGTTGTAGAACTAAACACATTTATAGTTGGCATTCAAGTTCTTTTGTAAGTTGTACCTTAATTTATATAATTGAAAGTAACTCTAGTATTGCCTCTTTTGACACATTAGCAGCTAATCGAGGTAATTCATAAAAAAATATTCCAGTAGAAGTGATCAAGAAATTGAATAGGAAAATCATATTTAGATTTCGTGATGGGTAATTGATACTACCGAAACAAACAAGATAAAGTTCAAATTTTGGATTTGTACTTGATTGCAAGTTGCAAGACAGCCAACAAAAATTAAACACAATTACACAAAAACATTAGCGATTATAATTTCAATAGAAGCGATCAAGAAATAAAGCAAATTTCTTGATTGGTCCTACGATAAGGAAATAAATACAACTCACAATTTGATTTGGACCAAACCGAAAAACTGATAATTGTCCTTGCAACTGAGCATTGAGAATTAACAGTTTCACAAATTAAATCGAACTAAGATCGGTACAAATACATCTAAAACATAATTAGTGAGTACGATTCTTACCGGCATGAAATCAATTGTCGATTTATAGTAATATACAAGCAAAAAAAATACAAACAAACACTTTAATAACGTACGAGAGGCTAAACTAACCACCAAAACGTATCTCTGAAGGGAGATCATCAAAAATGATAAGAGGTTTTTACTGGAACTAGATGAAGAATATAGTAGAGGGAGGTTGCGTAGACGTCGAATCTCGGTGGTGACGACAACAACAACATCTACGTAACCTCCCTCTACCGTATTCTTCGTCTAGTTCCAGTAAAAACGTCTATCATTTTTGATGATCTCCTTCAGAACACGTTTTGGTGGTTAGTTTAGCCTCTCATGCTGGTAAGAATCGTACTCACTAATTATGTTTTAGACTTTTAGATATATTTGTACTGATCTTAATTCGATTTAATTTGTGAAACTGTTAATTCTAAATGCTAAATTGCAAGGACAATTATCAGTTTTTCGATTTGATCCAAATCAAAATGCGAATTTTATTTGTTTCCTTATCGTAGGACTAATCAAGCAATTACAAAATCTGCTTTATTTCTTGATCATTTCTATTGAGACTATAGCCTCTAATGTTTTTGTGTAGTTGTGTATAATTTTTGTTGGCTGTGTTGCAACTTGCAATCAAAGCACAAATCCAAAATTTGATTTTTATCTTGTTTGTTTCAATAGTATCAATTACCCATCACAAAATCTAAATATGATTTTACTGTTCAATTTCTTGATCACTTCTACTGAAATATTTTTTTACGAATTACCTCTTGATCACTTTTTATGAATTACCTCTTGATCACTTCTACTGGAATATTTTTTTATGAATTATCTCGATTAGCTGCTAATTTGTCAAGAATAAAAGACCCCATTCACTTTAATGGAAAATCAAGAATTGTTTCGGGTCTCTTACCTTATCCTCCAATCTATGAAAGAAGGGTAAAAGAAAAAAGAAATGATATTTGGGTACAAATTTTGTTTAGTTCAGATTTCAGAAAAATCAAACGAAATCTCAAATTTCATCATCTTTTAGATTCGAATTCATAAAACTCAGTTGGTCAACAAATGATCGAACAAAACCCTAGTTCTATTGCGTTCAAATTAAGATCCGTTTAGATCCGGGAAATGGAGGAAATTTTGTAATCTGGAAGAATATTCAAATACTTAAAACCCGATTCTTCAACAGATACATGTAATAAAACCCTAGTTTCGTCAAAATACTAGGCGTCATGAATGAAATTTGAATTCTACGCTTAGATGGAGTGCATAACGAAACCATAGAAAGACCTCTAAATCAAGTTCCATTTAATGGAAAAAGTACGATTCATTAAAAAATACTTCCAGAAAAACCCAAGAACCAAGAAAACAAAATTTTCGCCGTTCGATTGACAAAAGATAGTAAGTGGTCATCGATCCTCCAACAGAAACAAAGACCTAACAGATCGCTTGAATAAATTACCAAACCCTAAGCATTAATTCCAATAACAAGAGGGGAAAAACACAAAAGATAATGAAATTAAGAAAGACATGATCAAATACGCACATACCTGTAACGAACCGTATGGAAGAAAATACGAAGCTGGATCGAAGTCCTTTGCCTTTATAAAACTTTAATGGAAGGAGCTTATTTGTGGGTCTCTAAAACCTTCATGGAAGGAGGTTTGCTTTATTTAGTCAAACATTCATACAAATCCACCACAAAAATTCATAAACCAAAACATAATTTTGACAGTAAAAACAGGAGGAACAGATTTGAAAGCATTATATCATAAATCATAAATCAGCATATAAATATATATTCAGATCCGACACCAAGAAATATATACTTTTTTTCTTGTTTTGAAAGCATTAATTTAGAGGGTGTTTGGCTTAGCTTTTGTGGGGCAAAAGTCCTTTTTGTAAAAGGACTTTTTGGAAAAGGACTTTTTTAAAATGTGTTTGGATTAGCTTTTGAAGAGAAAAATCAAAAGTTAAAGTGTTTGGTTTAACTTTTTATATGTAAAATGACAAAAAGGACTGTTTACATATTTCATCAGCTTCATATTTCATCAATTTCATTAACTGTTAATTCATTTTTCAACAAGTTCACAAATATAATCCATTAACTGTTAATTCATTTTTCAAGGAAAATTTCATGACAGTCGCATATCGCATTCAAATCACATCTAATTACATAAAGAAACTAAATCATCAGAAGGTTCGATCAGAAAAGGGAAGACTTAAAAAGATGGTGCAAGAATTGAACACCGATTTCATATCAAGAAACCGAATTCTAAGAATCTTTTCATCAAACAGATGGTGCACCACCAAGAACAGTCATATATTCAAACACCAGTTTGATAACTAGAAATCAAATTCTGAGTCTTTTAATCAAAAGATGATGCGCCACCAAGAACAGACATGCATCCAAAATTAAAAAGTCAGCAACAAAAAGAATCACAATAAAGATAATAAAAGCAAACCAATCAAACATTTCATCTCCCAATTCAGTAGCAGCAACGCTGAAGACTTCTCGATGACCAGGATGACTTCCACAGAAAACACAAATCAATTTCACAGCATATCAATTATTTCACAGCACATCATTTTCACAGCAAATCAATTACATAATATCAATTTCAGAAATCGGAAATCAAATGGAAATCGGAAATCGGAAATCAAATGTAACATCATAGATCGGAAATCAAATGGAAATCGGAAATAGACAGGAAGAGATTGCAAATCTGAGATCGGAAATCACATCTGAGATCGGAAATCAAATTGAAAAGAAACAAACCTGATCGCTCGCGGGGTTGCAGTTCGCGCGGTGTCGCCGGTCGCCGGTGTTTGTTGCAGGTCAAGATGCGGTCGAGATGCCAGAGGAGTGCGTGAGCGGAGAGAACAAGAAGAAACTGTGATACGTGAATGAATGGTAAGGGTATATTGGTAATTTCAAATTTTTTAGCTACTGAAAAGTTAGAAAAAATTAGGTATTCGTGACTTTTTAAAAAGTCTCAAAATACTCTATGGAAAAACTCATTTATAAAAGTCATTTTTATCTTACCAAACATCTTTTTGGACTTTTTCCAAGAGATAAAGCAAAAGTCATTTTAAAAGTCAAGCCAAACACCCTTTTAGTGGATCCTTAGGAAATAGGTATGCAGTTTATTTTTTAATGTAAAAGAAGTACATTTCATAAAGCAGAAAACAATCTCATCCTATACAATACTATACAATACACTCGTTTGCACAATTGACAAATCAAATTGCTACTTTTTTTTTCTTTTGCAAATAATAGCTAAAACTTCAAATCAAATAACCAAACATATCAATTTATAACAGTAAATTACACCAAAATCATTCACTGTTTCTTAATCTAAAAGAAGACATCCACGGATTTAATATATAAACATATGATTTGAAGTTCAAATACTTGGATTAAGTTAAAAAAAAAAAACAAATCAATCTGCTTAATATTGCAACATACAGTGGAATCGTAGCCTTGCTTCTCCACAATTCATATACTTGGATCATGTTTGTACTGAAATCGAAATCAGAAAAAAAAAAGCAAAAAAAAACCCTAACCTGTTGAGTGGCGGTCGACTGGCAGCAGAAAAGACGAGCGTCGAGCGACAGCGGCGAGCGACGGCGGCGATAGGTGTGTGGCAACAAGCGACTACCGATTGGTTCTTCCGTTCTTGGCCGATGGAGACTGTAGAGCAAACTCGTGAGGGTGTGGCTGGCCGACTTTTTTTTTTTGTTTAGATCAGTTAGAAACGGTGATAAGAGGTAAGCCCAATGCCCCGTTTGGGGGGAGGACGGGAAGAGGTTTTTGAGCCGAACCTTTTAAAAAACAAACTGTTTAAAAGTGCTGCGCGCGTGTGTTGTGTCGTGCAGCACTAAGAGGTTAGAAGAGTTTTTTTTATTTTTTTTATTATTTTTTTTTTTATTTTTTAAAACAAACACAACCTATGCAGTAGCTATTAGGTTTAAGAGAGAAGTAGAGAAATTATAACGAGAAGGATCAGTTCTTCAGTCGATTAAAGATTCTGATCCTCGATCTGGACAACGTGTTTTTCTAGATGACGATCGACTTCTCAAGAAGATGCTTGCACACTCAAGATGACGCCTCCAAATGCCTTTGAATTGAACCAGGGTGTTTGGGAAATCTTTTAATTTTAAAATAGCTAAAAGTTAAAAAAAATAAAATAAAAAAATGTTTGGCATCTTTGCAAATAACTAAAAGTTAAAAAAGAAGTTTGGACATTTCAAAAAGTTTTTTTAAAATAATTTTTTAGCAAGAACAAAAATAAGTTTTTATAAAGTCATGAATTTGTGATTTTTTATAACTTTTGAGTTTTAGCTTTTGAAAAGTTAAAAGATGAAACAAACATATTTTAAAACTATTTTTTGTAAAAAGCCAAAAAATCAAAAATAACTTTTATCAAAAAGAACCTTTTAGCATGAAAAGCAATCCCAAATGCTCCCTAAGCTTTGGGACAACCTGTATATGCAGAGTTAATTATTGAATGCAAATACAATCACCCATCAATTTTTTTAGAACTATGTATAAGTTTATAGCATGGTAGTCAAATCGCGATCCTGATCGTAGGATCGTACGATCCTACGATCCTAGGTATGAAAAACAATCTGAATAGTGAATAGATCGTATTTAGGATAGGATCGCAGATAGGATCGTAAGATCGAAATCCGATCTGATCCTACCTTCCTTTTTTTTGCAAATGAAAATTATTTTTACCACTTTATGTCTTTTACCCTTTACCAATTTACCATTTATCATTTTGTATTGTGATTTATGACTAATATTTTGAAGTTTTTATAAACTTTGAACGAAAAATGAAATGTTTGAAATATTTTTCATATTTAAAAATTATAAATTAAAATTATATTTTATTTTGTGGGATCTTAACATCCGGATCCCGATCTTGCAAACCCAAAACTGATCCTATGTACGATCCCGATCTTGACAACCTTGGTTTATAGTTTAAAAAATCATATCATACTATATTACAAAAGAATCATTTTTTTCATCGTATTAATATAAACCTCTGAATTCTTTATATTTCCCTTTAATATACTTAAATTAATAACTTAAATATGTTTTTAGTTGTAAACATTATCATCTATGGAAGATTTTGTGACTTATCAATATGATATACTTAATTTGTTAACTTTAATATATTATTAAATAAATAACCTATATTAATATATCAAATAAACTTAAAAATTTAGTGTATATTTTACAACCTAAAGTAAAATATTAAATAATGTTTAAAAAAATTATATATATATATATATATATATATATATATATATATATATATATATATAGAGTTAACGGAAAAACATTAAATATAATAAATATAAAATAATATAAATTGAAGAATTGAATTAATTAAAAGGTATCTGAAAACTATATTTTATAATAACTAAAATTTAATTAAATTGTTTTTAAATTAATGTAGGGATATATACATTAAAGTCCGAATATTTTCATCGATTTTACAAGAAAGTCTTCAACTTTATTTTTTTGATATTAAAGTCCAAATTGCCTGCAGTTTTTGACATTTTTACAATTTTTTTCCGGTTAGCCGGTAATTAGGATTTTTTTTGTCAGAAAAATAAAGTTTATGACTTGCTTGTCAAATCGTCAATTAGGAATTTACTGTTAATGGTATATAAACTTAGGTACCCAAACCCATGATAATACGTCATTTTGTTTAATATATTCATTATAATGTTCTTAAACTTCAACCCTTGATTTGATTTACTTTCAAAATTTTCGAAATTTCATTATTATCTTCCTCTTACATCACATATTTTCTCCAAACACCTACTAAACTATATATATTATAGTTGAAAATGAAAATTATGTAAGAGGAATATCAATGTGAAATTGATAAAAATCTTGGAAGTAAATCAAGTTAGAAGTTGAATTATAAGAACATTGAACAATTACAATGTATATATATGATACAAAACGATGTAGTATAGTGAGTTTGAGTACCTAAACTTATATACCTTAAGGGTATATTCACTTTTCCCTATATATATATATATATATATATATATATATATATATATATATATATATATATATATATATATATATATATATATATATATATAGTAAATAATGTGAAAACGTAAAAACATTATTTTTATGTTATTATTCAACAATGAATTTTGTATCAACAACTTTATATCATTATTTAGCAATGAATAAATGAATAATCATAGGTTAAAACTAAATTAGAATTTACTATAAAAATGCACATACATAAATTTATAATACAATAATAACATTCTAATGAATATATGAGAATAAACAGATGTTAATATTCACATTAGAATTCTTCAACAATACACATATACAATATTCATTACAGAACAATAACGTAAACATAGTTTTTTGCGTTCTCACATTATTTACTGTTTTTATTTGAACTTACTTCTCTCTCTCTCTCTCTATATATATATATATATATATATATGTATATATATATATATATATGTGTGTGTGTGTGTGTGTGTGTGTGTGTGTCATGAGAAATTATTTCGACCAGATCTAATTTATGGTTGCTGAAAACGAATTTTTGGTGCAATGGAATGCTGAAGAACACAATTATGGTGGGGTCAGGCAGATTGTGTTAGAAGAGGCTCATAAGTCTCACTTTTTTATACAGCCAGGAGCCACCAAGATGTATCAGGATTTGAGATTGAACTACCGGTAGGTATGCAGTTTATTTTTTAATGTAAAAGAAGTACACTTCATAAAGCAGAGAACAATCTCATCTTATACAATACACTCGTTTGCACAATTGACAAATCAAATTGCTACTTTTTTTTCTTTTGCAAATAATAGCTAAAACTTCAAATCAAATAACCAAATATATCAATTTATAACAGTAAATTACACCAAAATCATTCACTGTTTCTTAATCTAAAAGAAGACATCAACGAATTTAATATATAAACATATGATTTGAAGTTCAAATACTTGGATTAAGTTAAAAAAAAAACAAATCAATCTGCTTAATATTGCAACATACAGTGCAATCGTAGCCTTGCTTCTCCACAATTCATATACTTGGATTATGTTTGTACTGAAATCGAAATCAGAAAAAAAAAGCAAAAAAAAAACCCTAACCTGTTGAGTGGCGGTCGACTGGCAGCAGAAAAGACGAGCGTCGAGCGGCAGCGGCGAGCGACGGCGGCGATAGGTGTGTGGCAACAAGCGACTACCGATTGGTTCTTCCGTTCTTGGCCAATGGAGACTGTAGAGCGAACTCGTGAGGGTGTGGCTGGCCGACTTTTTTTTTTTGTTTAGATCAGTTAGAAGCGGTGATAAGAGGTAAACCCAATGCCCTGTTTGGGGGGAGGACGGGAAAAGGTTTTTGAGCCGAACGTTTTAAAAAACAAACTGTTTAAAAGTGTTGCGCGCGTGTGTTGTGCCGTGCAGCACTAAGAGGTTAGAAGAGTTTTTTTTTTTTTTTTTTTAAACAAACACAACCTATGCAGTAGCTAGTAGGTTTAAGAGAGAAGTAGAGAAATTATAACGAGAAGGATCAGTTCTTCAGTCGATTAAAGATTCTGATCCTCGATGTGGACAACGTGTTTTTCTAGATGACGATCCGCTTCTCAAGAAGATGCTTGCACACTCAAGATGACGCCTCCAAATGCCTTTGAATTGAACCAGGGTGTTTGGGAAATCTTTTAATTTTAAAATAGCTAAAAGTTAAAAAAAATAAAATAAAAAAATGTTTGGCATCTTTGCAAATAACTAAAAGTTAAAAAAGAAGTTTGGACATTTCAAAAAGTTTTTTTAAAATAATTTTTTAGCAAGAACAAAAATAAGTTTTTATAAAGTCATGAATTTGTGATTTTTTATAACTTTTGAGTTTTAGCTTTTGAAAAGTTAAAAGATGAAACAAACATATTTTAAAACTATTTTTTGTAAAAAGCCAAAAAATCAAAAATAACTTTTATCAAAAAGAACCTTTTAGCATGAAAAGCAATCCCAAATGCTCCCTAAGCTTTGAGACAACCTGTATATGCAGAGTTAATTATTGAATGCAAATACAATCACCCATCAATTTTTTTAGAACTATGTATAAGTTTATAGCATGGTTGTCAAATCGCGATCCTGATCGTAGGATCGTACGATCCTACGATCCTAGGTATGAAAAACAATCTGAATCGTGAATAGATCGTATTTAGGATAGGATCGCAGGTAGGATCGTAAGATCAAAATCCGATCTGATCCTACCTTCCTTTTTTTTGCAAATGAAAATTATTTTTACCACTTTATGTCTTTTATCCTTTACCAATTTACCATTTATCATTTTGTATTGTGATTTATGACTAATATTTTGAAGTTTTTATAAATTTTGAACGAAAAATGAGATGTTTGAAATACTTTTCATATTTAAAAATTATAAATTAAAATTATATTTTATTTTGTGGGATCTTAACATCCCGATCCCGATCTTGCAAACCCAAAACTGATCCTATGTACGATCCCGATCTTGACAACCTTGGTTTATAGTTTAAAAAATCATATCATATTATATTACAAAAGAATCATTTTTTTCATCGTATTAATATAAACCTCTCAATTCTTTATATTTCCCTTTAATATACTTAAATTAATAACTTAAATATGTTTTTAGTTGTAAACATTATCATCTATGGAAGATTTTGTAATTTATCAATATGATATACTTAATTTGTTAACTTTAATATATTATTAAATAAATAACCTATATTAATATATCAAATAAACTTAAAAATTTAGTGTATATTTTACAACCTAAAGTAAAATATTAAATAATGTTTAAAATAATTATATATATATATATATATATATATATATATATATATATATATATATATAGTTAACGGAAAAACATTAAATATAATAAATATAAAATAATATAAATTGAAGAATTGAATTAATTAAAAGGTATCTGAAAACTATATTTTATAATAACTAAAATTTAATTAAATTGTTTTTAAATTAATGTAGGGATATATACATTAAAGTCCGAATATTTTCATCGATTTTACAAGAAAGTCCTAAACTTTATTTTTTTGATATTAAAGTCCAAATTGCCTGCAGTTTTTGACATTTTTACAATTTTTTTCCGGTTAGTCGGTAATTAGGATTTTTTTTTGTCAAAAAAATAAAGTTTATGACTTGCTTGTCAAATCGTCAATTAGGAATTTACTGTTAAGGGTATATAAACTTAGGTACCAAAACCCATGATAATACGTCATTTTGTTTAATATATTCATTATAATGTTCTTAAACTTCAACCCTTGATTTGATTTACTTTCAAAATTTTCGAAATTTAATTATTATCTTCCTCTTACATCACATATTTTCTCCAAACACCTACTAAACTATATATATTATAGTTGAAAATGAAAATTATGTAAGAGGAATATCAATGTGAAATTGATAAAAATCTTGGAAGTAAATCAAGTTAGAAGTTGAATTATAAGAACATTGAACAATTACAATGTATATATATGATACAAAACGATGTAGTATAGTGAGTTTGAGTACCTAAACTTATATACCTTAAGGGTATATTCACTTTTCCCTATATATATATATATATATATATATATATATATATATATATATATATATATATATATAGTAAATAATGTGAAAACGTAAAAACACTATTTTTATGTTATTATTCAGCAATGAATTTTGTATCAACAACTTTATATCATTATTTAGCAATGAATAAATGAATAATCATAGGTTAAAAATAAATTAGAATTTACTATAAAAATGCACATCCATAAATTTATAATACAATAATAACATTCTAATGAATATATGAGAATAAACAGATGTTAATATTCACATTAGAATTCTTCAATAATACACATATACAACATTCATTACAGAACAATAACGTAAACATAGTTTTTTGCGTTCTCACATTATTTACTGTTTTTATTTGAACTTACTTCTCTCTCTCTCTCTCTCTCTCTCTCTCTCTCTATATATATATATATATATATATATATATATATATATATATATGTGTGTGTGTGTGTGTGTGTGTGTGTGTCATGAGAAATTATTTCGACCAGATCTAATTTATGGTTGCTGAAAACGAATTTTTGGTGCAATGGAATGCTGAAGAACACAATTATGGTGGGGTCAGGCAGATTGTGTTAGAAGAGGCTCATAAGTCTCACTTTTTTATACAGCCAGGAGCCACCAAGATGTATCAGGATTTGAGATTGAACTACCGGTAGGTATGCAGTTTATTTTTTAATGTAAAAGAAGTACACTTCATAAAGCAGAGAACAATCTCATCCTATACAATACACTCGTTTGCACAATTGACAAATCAAATTGCTACTTTTTTTTCTTTTGCAAATAATAGCAAAAACTTCAAATCAAATAACCAAACATATCAATTTATAACAGTAAATTACACCAAAATCATTCACTGTTTCTTAATCTAAAAGAAGACATCAACGGATTTAATATATAAACATATGATTTGAAGTTCAAATACTTGGATTAAGTTAAAAAAAAAAACAAATCAATCTGCTTAATATTGCAACATACAGTGGAATCGTAGCCTTGCTTCTCCACAATTCATATACTTGGATTATGTTTGTACTGAAATCGAAATCAGAAAAAAAAAGCAAAAAAAAACCCTAACCTGTTGAGTGGCGGTCGACTGGCAGCAGAAAAGACGAGCGTCGAGCGGCAGCGGCGAGCGACGGCGGCGATAGGTGTGTGGCAACAAGCGACTACCGATTGGTTCTTCCGTTCTTGGCCGATGGAGACTGTAGAGCGAACTCGTGAGGGTGTGGCTGGCCGACTTTTTTTTTTGTTTAGATCAGTTAGAAGCGGTGATAAGAGGTAAACCCAATGCCCCGTTTGGGGGGAGGACGGGAAGAGGTTTTTGAGCCGAACCTTTTAAAAAACAAACTGTTTAAAAGTGCTGCGCGCGTGTGTTGTGCCGTGCAACACTAAGAGGTTAGAAGAGTTTTTTTTATCTTATTTTATTTTATTATTTTTTTATTTTTTAAAACAAACACAACCTATGCAGTAGCTAGTAGGTTTAAGAGAGAAGTAGAGAAATTATAACGAGAAGGATCAGTTCTTCAGTCGATTAAAGATTCTGATCCTCGATCTGGACAACGTGTTTTTCTAGATGACGATCAGCTTCTCAAGAAGATGCTTGCACACTCAAGATGACGCCTCCAAATGCCTTTGAATTGAACCAGGGTGTTTGGGAAATCTTTTAATTTTAAAATAGCTAAAAGTTAAAAAAAATAAAATAAAAAAATGTTTGGCATCTTTGCAAATAACTAAAAGTTAAAAAAGAAGTTTGGACATTTCAAACAGTTTTTTTTAAAATAATTTTTTAGCAAGAACAAAAATAAGTTTTTATAAAGTCATGAATTTGTGATTTTTTATAACTTTTGAGTTTTAGCTTTTGAAAAGTTAAAATATGAAACAAACATATTTTAAAACTATTTTTTGTAAAAAGCCAAAAAATCAAAAATAACTTTTATCAAAAAGAACCTTTTAGCATGAAAAGCAATCCCAAATGCTCCCTAAGCTTTGGGACAACCTGTATATGCAGAGTTAATTATTGAATGCAAATACAATCACCCATCAATTTTTTTAGAACTATGTATAAGTTTATAGCATGGTTGTCAAATCGCGATCCTGATCGTAGGATCGTACGATCCTACGATCCTAGGTATGAAAAACAATATGAATCGTGAATAGATCGTATTTAGGATAGGATCGCAGGTAGGATCGTAAGATCGAAATCCGATCTGATCCTACCTTCCTTTTTTTTTTTTGCAAATGAAAATTATTTTTACCACTTTATGTCTTTTACCCTTTACCAATTTACCATTTATCATTTTGTATTGTGATTTATGACTAATATTTTGAAGTTTTTATAAATTTTGAACGAAAAATGAAATGTTTGAAATATTTTTCATATTTAAAAATTATAAATTAAAATTTTATTTTATTTTGTGGGATCTTAACATCCCGATCTCGATCTTGCAAACCCAAAACTGATCCTATGTACGATCCCGATCTTGACAACCTTGGTTTATAGTTTAAAAAATCATATCATACTATATTACAAAAGAATCATTTTTTCATCGTATTAATATAAATCTCTCAATTCTTTATATTTCCCTTTAATATACTTAAATTAATAACTTAAATATGTTTTTAGTTGTAAACATTATCATCTATGGAAGATTTTGTGACTTATCAATATGATATACTTAATTTGTTAACTTTAATATATTATTAAATAAATAACCTATATTAATATATCAAATAAACTTAAAAATTTAGTGTATATTTTACAACCTAAAGTAAAATATTAAATAATGTTTAAAAAAATTATATATATATATATATATATATATATATATATATATATATATATATATATATATATATATATATATATATATATATATATAGTTAACGGAAAAACATTAAATATAATAAATATAAAATAATATAAATTGAAGAATTGTATTAATTAAAAGGTATCTGAAAACTATATTTTATAATAACTAAAATTTAATTAAATTGTTTTTAAATTAATGTAGGGATATATACATTAAAGTCCGAATATTTTCATCGATTTTGCAAGAAAGTCCTAAACTTTATTTTTTTGATATTAAAGTCCAAATTGCCTGCAGTTTTTGACATTTTTACAATTTTTTTCCGGTTAGCCGGTAATTAGGATTTTTTTTTGTCAAAAAAATAAAGTTTATGACTTGCTTGTCAAATCGTCAATTAGGAATTTACTGTTAAGGGTATATAAACTTAGGTACCCAAACCCATGATAATACGTCATTTTGTTTAATATATTCATTATAATGTTCTTAAACTTCAACCCTTGATTTGATTTACTTTCAAAATTTTCGAAATTTAATTATTATCTTCCTCTTACATCACATATTTTCTCCAAACACCTACTAAACTATATATATTATAGTTGAAAATGAAAATTATGTAAGAGGAATATCAATGTGAAATTGATAAAAATCTTGGAAGTAAATCAAGTTAGAAGTTGAATTATAAGAACATTGAACAATTACAATGTATATATATGATACAAAACGATGTAGTATAGTGAGTTTGAGTACCTAAACTTATATACCTTAAGGGTATATTCACTTTTCCCTATATATATATATATATATATATATATATATATATATATATATATATATATATATATATATATATATATATATATATATATATATATATATATATATAGTAAATAATGTGAAAACGTAAAAACACTATTTTTATGTTATTATTCAGCAATGAATTTTGTATCAACAACTTTATATCATTATTTAGCAATGAATAAATGAATAATCATAGGTTAAAAATAAATTAGAATTTACTATAAAAATGCACATCCATAAATTTATAATACAATAATAACATTCTAATGAATATATGAGAATAAACAGATGTTAATATTCACATTAGAATTCTTCAACAATACACATATACAACATTCATTACAGAACAATAACGTAAACATAGTTTTTTGCGTTCTCACATTATTTACTGTTTTTATTTGAACTTACTTCTCTCTCTCTCTCTCTCTCTATATATATATATATATATATATATATATATATATATATATATATATATATGTGTGTGTGTGTGTGTGTGTGTGTGTGTGTGTGTGTCATGAGAAATTATTTCGACCAGATCTAATTTATGGTTGCTGAAAACGAATTTTTGGTGCAATGGAATGCTGAAGAACACAATTATGGTGGGGTCAGGCAGATTGTGTTAGAAGAGGCTCATAAGTCTCACTTTTTTATACAGCCAGGAGCCACCAAGATGTATCAGGATTTGAGATTGAACTACCGGTAGGTATGCAGTTTATTTTTTAATGTAAAAGAAGTATACTTCATAAAGCAGAGAACAATCTCATCCTATACAATACACTCGTTTGTACAATTGACAAATCAAATTGCTACTTTTTTTTTCTTTTGCAAATAATAGCTAAAACTTCAAATCAAATAACCAAACATATCAATTTATAACAGTAAATTACACCAAAATCATTCACTGTTTCTTAATCTAAAAGAAGACATCAACGGATTTAATATATAAACATATGATTTGCAGTTCAAATACTTGGATTAAGTTAAAAAAAACAAATCAATCTGCTTAATATTGCAACATACAGTGGAATCGTAGCCTTGCTTCTCCACAATTCATATACTTGGATTATGTTTGTACTGAAATCGAAATCAGAAAAAAAAAGCAAAAAAAAAACCCTAACCTGTTGAGTGGCGGTCGACTGGCAGCAGAAAAGACGAGCGTCGAGCGGCAGCGGCGAGCGACGGCGGCGATAGGTGTGTGGCAACAAGCGACTACCGATTGGTTCTTCCGTTCTTGGCCGATGGAGACTGTAGAGCGAACTCGTGAGGGTGTGGCTGGCCGACTTTTTTTTTTTGTTTAGATCAGTTAGAAGCGGTGATAAGAGGTAAACCCAATGCCCCGTTTGGGGGGAGGACGGGAAGAGGTTTTTGAGCCGAACCTTTTAAAAAACAAACTGTTTAAAAGTGTTGCGCGCGTGTGTTGTGCAGTGCAGCACTAAGAGGTTAGAAGAGTTTTTTTTTTTTTTTTTAAACAAACACAACCTATGCAGTAGCTAGTAGGTTTAAGAGAGAAGTAGAGAAATTATAACGAGAAGGATCAGTTCTTCAGTCGATTAAAGATTCTGATCCTCGATTTGGACAACGTGTTTTTCTAGATGACGATCCGCTTCTCAAGAAGATGCTTGCACACTCAAGATGACGCCTCCAAATGCCTTTGAATTGAACTAGGGTGTTTGGGAAATCTTTTAATTTTAAAATAGCTAAAAGTTAAAAAAAATAAAATAAAAAAATGTTTGGCATCTTTGCAAATAACTAAAAGTTAAAAAAGAAGTTTGGACATTTCAAAAAGTTTTTTTAAAATAATTTTTTAGCAAGAACAAAAATAAGTTTTTATAAAGTCATGAATTTGTGATTTTTTATAACTTTTGAGTTTTAGCTTTTGAAAAGTTAAAATATGAAACAAACATATTTTAAAACTATTTTTTGTAAAAAGCCAAAAAATCAAAAATAACTTTTATCAAAAAGAACCTTTTAGCATGAAAAGCAATCCCAAATGCTCCCTAAGCTTTGGGACAACCTGTATATGCAGAGTTAATTATTGAATGCAAATACAATCACCCATCAATTTTTTTAGAACTATGTATAAGTTTATAGCATGGTTGTCAAATCGCGATCCTGATCGTAGGATCGTACGATCCTACGATCCTAGGTATGAAAAACAATCTGAATCGTGAATAGATCGTATTTAGGATAGGATCGCAGGTAGGATCGTAAGATCGAAATCCGATCTGATCCTACCTTCCTTTTTTTTTGCAAATGAAAATTATTTTTACCACTTTATGTCTTTTACCCTTTACCAATTTACCATTTATCATTTTGTATTGTGATTTTTGACTAATATTTTGAAGTTTTTATAAATTTTGAATGAAAAATGAAATGTTTGAAATATTTTTCATATTTAAAAATTATAAATTAAAATTATATTTTATTTTGTGGGATCTTAACATCCGGATCCCGATCTTGCAAACCCAAAACTGATCCTATGTACGATCCCGATCTTGACAACCTTGGTTTATAGTTTAAAAAATCATATCATACTATATTACAAAAGAATCATTTTTTTCATCGTATTAATATAAACCTCTCAATTCTTTATATTTCCCTTGAATATACTTAAATTAATAACTTAAATATGTTTTTAGTTGTAAACATTATCATCTATGGAAAATTTTGTGACTTATCAATATGATATACTTAATTTGTTAACTTTAATATATTATTAAATTAATAACCTATATTAATATATCAAATAAACTTAAAAATTTAGTGTATATTTTACAACCTAAAGTAAAATATTATTTAAAAAAATTATATATATATATATATATATATATATATATATATATATAGTTAACGGAAAAATATTAAATATAATAAATATAAAATAATATAAATTGAAGAATTGAATTAATTAAAAAGGTATCTGTAAACTATATTTTATAATAACTAAAATTTAATTAAATTGTTTTTAAATTAATGTAGGGATATATACATTAAAGTCCGAATATTTTCATCGATTTTACAAGAAAGTTCTAAACTTTATTTTTTTGATATTAAAGTCCAAATTGTCTGCAGTTTTTGACATTTTTACAATTTTTTTCCGGTTAGCCGGTAATTAGGATTTTTTTTGTCAAAAAAATAAAGTTTATGACTTTCTTGTCAAATCGTCAATTAGGAATTTACTGTTAAAAAAATAAAGTTTAGGATATTCTTGTCAAATCGTTGAAAATATTGGGACTTTAGTGTACTTTTGTAACCCAAAAACTTTTAATTGCGACTTTTGTTGCAACACCACTGTTTTTATTATCATCATAATCTTTACCCTGACACAATCACGATCAGAATAAACATATGCAAAAGAGAAAGCAAGAAAGAGTAAAAAGACTTGTAAAATTTTCTTCTAGCTTCGCCGCCAAATCTTGAACTAAAAAGCGAGAACAGATTATACAAACACAAACAACACATGCCTAGTAAAAAATGTGTGAATGTGGAGAAAGGAAAGAAAGACAATTTCGTTTCTTTTTTTCGGTTTCATATGTCTCCTTTTTTGGGACCGCAAAAAGCCAACACAACCATGATTATTTCTTTCTTTCTTTCTTGATTATCTTGAAGCTCATCCTCTTCATCATAAACATCTCCATTTTTTTAATGTCGGTTTGTTGATATTAAAAAAACAATTTAACAAGAAGCAAACGTTAATAATTTCAATAGGATCTAGCTGACTAGACAAAGTTTCAATAACTTTTATGCTTAAAGAGTATCATACCATTAAATTTGTAACAAAAAAAAGGATATATACACTAAAGTCTCAATATTTTCAACGATTTGACAAGAAAGTCTTAAACTTTATTTTTTTGACAGTAAAGTCCTAATTAACGATTTGACAATAAAGTTATAAACTTTATTTTTTTTGACAAAAAAAACCCTAATTACCGGCTAACCGGAAAAAAGGGTAAACGTGTTAAAAAAATTGCCGGTAATTTGGATTTTACTGTCAAAAAAATAAAGTTTAGGACTTTTTTTGTCAAATCGATGAAAATATTGGGACTTTAATGTATATATCACATTAGTTTATAATAATAATAGTTAAAATAATAGAAACTTAGAAATTAAATTATGGTAGATTACAAACAGTTGTTGATAATTTAAATAATCAACATGATGAAACTAAAGCATCCTCAATTTTTTTTTAATTAATAAATCATAACAATAGTAATTAAAATAGTTGACAAATATAACTAATGTTATACACACGTAAAACATGAGTAGAGACCATTAAATGATTTGATTTAATAAGCGTTATTTTACCTATTGTTCAAATTAATTATAATTTTATATAAACTAAATGAAATATTTATTATTTTATAATTTTACCTATTGTTCAAATTAATTATAATTTTATATAAACTAAATGAAATAATTATTATTTTATAGTTAATATAAATGATATAAATATTTTAATAACGTTACATTACCAAAAATTTTAATTTTATTTTGCGCAACACGTGAATATTAGATAAGACCCTTCACATATTGATTTTTAATAATTTAGCTATGGAAAATTGACAGCACACATGTGGCAGGCTTGTGGTTGTGTTAAGATTGAATTGCATCTTTTTTGTATAATTGTAACCGCTTCAATCACCAATGATTTCGTTAAATTTGATTTTTTATATTTATGTTCAACTCCATTAACCCTTGCAAACTTGGATTAAATTTGGTGACATGGTTTGATTGTAATATATGTTGTTATATGGTATATAATATGTTCTTTTATCAAAGTCTTATACTACAAACTAGATGCGTTCCCCGACGTTGCGGGGGTTTAAAGGTGTTTCTTTTGTGTGCAACTATAGTACATCACGTTAATTGGTAACCACAATAAAATATATTGCTATTCTCTGCAATTCGCCCATTTGCAAACACAGTAAAAAAATGAATGTAAATTGGTATTTTGATGATCAAAATCACAGAAAACGAAACATTAAAATGAAAGTACATTGCTTTATTTTGTTTACTATATGCCAAAATCCACCACCTGTTGAAATTGCTGAAACAGTTTTTCTTTTAGCTGATATGTGTTATCCCATCCTGATGGAAGTCCTTCATCTTCATAATCTTTTTGTTCCATGTTTAAATCTGCGGTGCGACACATTAGTTTTTCCAAACTACGAAACATCTGAAACTTACCATGACAGATTATGGGGTCATAACTTTACTACAAAAAATGATGGAAAAATAAAGGATGTAAGGGGGTGTTTGAACTCAATTGGTTTACCCATAACCCGTCCGCCAAATCGGATCAAATAAAAATGGGGTTTTTAAATATCGACACCCTGCACTCTTTTTTAACAGTTTTTTGGTAGCACCTAGTAGTTCTTATTGTAGTTAATTTGTGGTTTTATTTATTATACAATCTTCAAATCCAAAACTTATGCAAGAAAATATTCAGTTTTCCTTCAGGTAGGGTTACCCGCGTAATAAAAAAATAAATGAAACTTCAACACAATAATTGGAGACGGAAAGATCAATAGAATAAGTAAAGAAAGAAAGAAAGTTACAATTGCATGTTCTGTGAAATTTTTCTGTAACATAACATGTATGAGTAAAAAGAGTCCTATTTTATCAAAAAAGATAGAAAACTATATGAAAGTGATTCCCTTTTATCTCGTGGACATTAAATTCGACAGTTGAGAGAATTTAAGGTGATAAGGTAGTGGAATGATCAAAGTAAAGTGATTTTGTAGGTGTTCTTTCAGGCGATGTACTAAAGTGTGTTACAGTTAATTACATAAGCAAACCTGTTAGTTACTTTCTCATATTTCATCACTCTACTACTCTATGTATGTGTACCTATGCAGAAAAAGCAAAAAATGCATTGTAATGAATTTGTTAGTTAGATAAGATACATAAAGAAATTATACAATAAAAAGTAGAAGCTACATCAGCAAATTATAAATACCTTGCTTACATAAGATACATCTTCCTGTAATCCACTAATGTTGCAGCCTGTTTTCACATTTGAAGCTTTTTGGTTAACCTGGGTGTCTACAATTCTATAACGGGGCATGGTAAGGGAAATTAAGTTAGTCAAGAAAGTTAAACGATGATGTGCTCCTAAATGGTATGATGAGCACATTCATAGGTTCTAAACAAAGCATTAAGGACCTATATAAATGAATGATTCATTAAAACAATTATATCCATCCATTATAGAACCGAACTTATAATGGGAAAATGTAGCTGCTATAGGTTTTAAGTTCCATAATATTTCCATTCTTAAGATATATTTATTAATGCATTACTATTATTGCATCGGGTCCTGAATGATTAAAATAAAAAGCCTTCAACTACATTGAGAAATTGCAGCTAACACTAAATGATCACAAAATACTAAATTACCCTTGGAACAAAATCTTTATTGATCTTTATTCTAAAATGGATAACATAGTGAAAAAGTGAAAGTCAACTCTTCCAGAAGTAACAATCTGAAGTGTCAACATAAAATGCATACAAACATTTGTACATGGTTAATAATTAGGAAATTAGCCCCCAAAAAAAAGTTTCCACATGATAAGTTGTTGCTTATTTATGCCAAATCCCAAGAACCACATGTCATGATTAAATCTTAAGGGCAAAATAGTCATTTAGTCTTATGTACACAATTTATTCAGTATAAGAATAAAAAGAAAGTAGGTCTTACTTGTAGAGTATTAACTCGATCTGCCTTCTTAAGAAGAACTCGAATCTTATCATCTTGACCACGTACAGACCAAATATGTAGAAGGAAATAAAATAAGACAGTTGACTCAAATAATAGAAATCGATAACCTTACCTTGAAGAAAACAAAAGAAGAATGGATGTTTTAAATGAAAAAACTACCCTTGATGAAAGGCATAGACAAAAGTAAAAGAAAAAGGAAGTCACTCAACCTAGTAGATATTTTAAAAGACAAAACTACCATTGATGAAAATCATAGACAAAATACATACCGCAATGTTCCAAAATAATAGTAGTATTCCTTCTTCCTTAATGATAAAATCATAAATAGTTAAAGAATATCTTAAAAAAGATGTCATTACCACCTGTTTCAAGGTCCGAGATAAATTTTTTTGCTTGGAACTACAACGAATATCTTAGGAAAAGTGAAAAGCCCGAAAAAAGCTGCAAAAGAAATCCCAAATTCAGCAACATTTCCATCAGAACAGAAGGAAGTTGGTTCACGGCTATGAAAGGTACCTGTTTCGTCATCATCAATGTCTGAACCTTTATTATGAAGACTTAAAGCCTTTTTTTATGATTTCCTTGATGATTTTGAATGTAAGAAATCACAAAGCTAACCCAAATTGGACATTTTTCAAATGGTTATGAAGCTTCCACATTGTTGCCAAAACAAATAGCAGTGTTGTCATGTATCAGATGACACCCAGACCTGATTGAACCAAAACAAAAAGTAAAAGCTGAAGTGAGAATCAATTGCGGAGCTACAGGTTGGTAGAATCTCTAATTGAAGATAGAAATTTTGTATGAAAATACTTGTGAACGAAAATCAAACGGAAAACAATGTAAACGATTAACAAATAAAATTGTTAAATAAATTGTGAATTTAGAAGCCATGGTGCTGAAGATGCGAACATATTGTTAGATTCTGATACTGAAATTCGAAAGGGAACCAAGTCAGTTCAGAAATTGTAAGTAAATCAGGTTTTCATACCCATGGGGCTGTAAAACAAAAGATTGAAAATTGACCTTGTGGTTCCACTGTAGTTGATTGAACGACACAACTTTCCATCTACTAAATGTAGCATTTGGATCGATTATGGAACTTTTTTTTTGGCAATACAGGTTTCAAGAATCTCTAACTAAAGATAGAATCTGGAATCTTGAGATCGATTGTTCCAAGGGTGTGAAGGAACCAAATCAATTCAGAAATTGTAATGAAATTAACTTCAATTCCATTTCCGCACCTATAATTAAAGTCCGAAACAATAAATGGAATAAAACATTACCGTAACTGAACTGAAATCCAACAAAATTCTTCAGCGCTTCCAGTCAGAAAACCTTCAAACAAACGAAGGTAAAGGGTCGGTCGATCCGCCATGAGACCGGGTCCCGAAGCTTGAGAGCTTGTCGATCGAAGACCAAACGAACCTTAGGAGTAGATAGAAGGAGGGGCATGGTAGAAGGAGAAGAAAACAGTCGGTGATTTGAAGCAGTGGAAGCGGTAACAAATGAAGGCGGTGGATGCATCAATGGATCGATTTAAAGAAACCCGGTGGGTACTTCGAAAAAGGGACACATACGGTGGAACTGTGTAAGACTTTTATTGGAGAAGCAAACGGTGGAGAATCAGAAGCGGACACGTACGCCTACTCAAGCAACGGTGAGGAAGCAAAAGAAACCCAACAACAATATAAATAATGACTTAAAATGACCCGATGCACAGAAGAGACAAAATTGTAAGGACATGTATTAAAAGAAGGACCAATTTTGCTAAAACTGGTGGATGTTCATGTAGCTAAGAACAGAGAAATTTAATATATTGTATAATAAGCTATATGATTTGATTCTAATACTAAAAGTATCGATGTACCATATTATGTATGTAGGTTATCACAAAGTGCTAATTAAGGGAGAGTTTGAAAATGGTATTTTTCTAGGATTTATTTTGATAATCCATAAATTATGTTTTTAATATTTATCTGTAACTTCATAGTTGTACAAAATCAAATTCTAGTTTGTGGAATCTATTTAAATCCTTACTATTTTTTTTTTTATCAAAGTAGTGTATTTTCAAAAGATATTTATTAAAATGATGTGGTTTTAAATATATTTAACATCTAGGTTAAATTTTATACCAAATCAAAATTAGACTCAGCTTCCTTAGACCTGCTTATCACGTAAAGTTGCAAAGTTTACGTGCATGCAAGGCTCCAATGACTCAAAAAGCCCAAACTATGCTTGAAATGAGGTTTTACACTTAGGGAGGGGATCAAACTTGCCAAAGCTAAGAACTTTATGGTCCTTCAATCCATAGAGAGTTCAGATCTGAAGTTACAACTTCAGATCTTAGCTCATACTCCAGGAAATGAATTTATAACCCAACCAAGAACCCTAATCTCCAACCAAGGAGGTCTAGAACAAAAATAGAAAGGATGATAACAGCTTGATACCGTCCCAATAGATGACAACTGGAGTAGATTCGGATCTTCCCCAAGCTCCTTGCTTCAAACCACTTGCTTCACAAGCTCTTTTCACCAAAATCCTCTTCCAAGGCTTCAAACACACAATGAGCACACACACACACACACACGTATTAGGGTTTGTTAAGAGTCTGCAAAGAGGCTGAAAGAGGTTTATGTTCCTTTAAATAGGGTGCACAACCCCGAGATTTAGGGTTTCAGCTGCCAGCTCCTACTCGCCGAGTCCCAATATGGACTCGTCGAGTAGGTTACTTAACCCGCGATCCTTCCCACTGCTACTCGACGAGTAGATCAACCAACTCGTCGAGTAGGGCTTAACCCAAAACTCATATTTAGACAATACTTGGGAATCGATGCGTTACAACTCTCCCCCACTTGATCTAGACTTCGCCCTCGAAGTCCGCCGGAATAAACAATGTTGGGTAATGCTCGCGCATCTCTGCCTCCGGCTCCCATGTCCACTCAGATCCCTTCCGATGTTCCCACTGTACCTTTACCAAAGGTATTTCCTTGTTCCGCAAAATCTTCTTTTTCTTTTCTAAGATGGGTACAGGTCTTTCCACGTAGTTCAGGCTCTCATCGACCTGTATATCATCCAGTGATACTACCGCATCCTGGTCTGTGATGCACTTTTGTAACTGTGAAACATGGAATGTGTTATGAATCCGGCTGAGCTCTTCCGGAAGCTCAAGCCTATATGCCACCTTGCCAATCTTGGCAATGATCTTGAATGGCCCAATATATCGAGGGCCCAATTTTCCCCTCTTCCTGAAGCGGATCACACCCTTCCAGGGCGAGACCTTCAGAAGTACCATGTCACCTATCTGAAATTCCAACTCAGATCAGCGTCTGTCGGTGTAACTTTTCTGCCGACTTTGAGCTGTTTGCAGTCTCTGCCTGATCTGCTGAATCTTCTCGGTAGTCTGCAAAACCACCTCCATCCGGCCCATTACCCTGTGACCCACCTCGCCCCAACAAACCGGGGTGCGGCACCTCCACTAGTACAACAGCTCGAATGGCAGGGCGCCAAGACTAGAATGATAGTTGTTGTTGTAGGCGAACTCAGCAAGCAGTAGGTGAGAATCCTAACTCCCACCGAAGTCGATGACATATGCCCTCAACATGTCCTCGAGGGTCTGAATAGTCTGCTTGCTCTGGTTGTCTGTCTGCGGGTGGAATGTTGTGTTGAAGTGCAATCGCGTGTCCAGCTCCTCATGAAACTTCTGCCAGAAACGAGAGGTAAACCTGACATCCCGATCTAAGACAATGGAAATGGGAATCCCATGGCGAGATACAATTTCGCGAACATACACTTCGGCTAACTTCTCGGCCGATGAACTCTCCCGTATGGACAAGAAATGGGCACTCTTGGTCAATCGGTCCACGATGACCCAAATGACATCAAACCCCTTTGTCGTCCTTGGCCGTTTTGTGATAAAGTCCATCGTGATCTGTTCCTATTTCCACATGGGAATCTCTAGGGGCTACAGCTTTCCGTGTGGCCTCTGATGTTTGGCCTTGACCATCCTGCAGGTCAAGCACCTCTCGACGTACCAAGCGATCTCGCGCTTCATACCCGGCCACCAATAGTTCTAACTCAAATCCCGGTACATCTTGGTGGCCCCCGGGTGAATGTAGAAGTGCTACTTATGAGGCTCCTCCATAACCATCTGCCTAATCCCGCAAGACATCGCAACCCAAACCCGACTGTATCTGGTCAGTAATCCCCGACTGTCCTGCACGAACCTGGCATTTTCACCCTTGATCCTCTCCTGCTTCAAATTCTTCGGTCGCATGCCCTCCATCTGGGCATCTCTGATCAAGCTCACAAGCGGGGAATCCACAACTATTTTCATACATACTGCGGGGGTGGAAGACCCAGCCGACTTGCGGCTCAAAGCATCCGCTACCACATTTGCTTTACCAGGGTGGTAAAGGATCTCGCAATCGTAGTCCTTGAATACATCCAGCCACCTGCGTTGCCTCATGTTCAGGTTCGGCTGATCCATGATGTGTCTCAAGCTCTTGTGGTCCGTGTAAATGGTACAGCGGACCCCATAAAGGTAATGTCTCCATATCTTGAGAGCGAACACCACCGCCCCAGCTCCAAATCGTGCGTAGGGTATCGTGTCTCGTGTGGTTTCAGCTACCGCGATGCGTAGGCTATCACTCGTCCTCTCTGCATGAGGACCGCCCCTAACCTTGTGATGGATGCATCACAGAACACCACAAAATCCTCAACTCCCTTCGGGAGTGTTAGGACTGGCATCTCACACAGACGATGGCAGAGGGTCTCAAACGATCCCTGCTGCTCGGGACCCCACCGGAAATCCACCCCTTTTTCTCGTGAGACGAGTGAGGGGTACTGCAATCTTGGAGAAATCCCGTATGAATCTCCAGTAGTATCCTGCCAAGCCCAAAAAGCTCCTAATATCCGAGGGGGATTTCAGAACCTCCCACTGCATAACCGCCTCGATCTTGGACGGATCGACCAAAATCCCTTCTTGGTTAACGAGATGTCCAAGGAACTGGACCTCTCGTAACCAAAACTCACACTTCGAGAACTTGGCGTACAGTCGTTCCCGCCTCAGGACCCCCAACAACTCTCGCAGATGCTCCTCATGCTGTTCTCGGGTCTTGGAATACACCAAGATATCATCTATAAATACTATGACCGAGTGGTCAAGCATCGGTCTGCAGACCCGATTCATCAGGTCTATAAACACTGCTGGCGCGTTGGTGAGCCCAAACGGCATCACCACGAACTCGTAACTTCCGTAACGAGTTCGAAACGTGGTCTTCTTCACGTCCTCCTCCCTGACCCTAACTTGGTGGTACCTGGACCTCAAATCTATCTTGGAAAACCAAGATGCGCCCTGCAGCTGATCGAAGAGGTCGTCTATCCTTGGGAGTGGGTAATGGTTCTTCACCGTTAGCTTGTTCAACTCCCAGTAATCAATGCACATCCGGTGTGAACCGTCCTTCTTCCGGATGAAAAGAATCGGCGGTCCCCATGGAGAACTGCTAGGTCGAATGAACTGCTTGCCCAACAATTCATGTAGCTGCGACAACAGCTCCTGCATCTCAGGTGGCGCCAATTGGTACGCCGCCTTAGCGTTAGGGGCCGCACCTGGCACTAGGTCGATCCTAAACTCGACCTGCCTCTTTGGAGGTATCCCTGGCAACTCCTCCGGAAACACATCTGCGAACTCCCCAACCACTGGTACATCGGAGACCGAATTTTGGTCCCTGACTCGTGTATCTACCATGTACGCTAGATAACTCGTACACCCATGCTGAATGTACTACCGAGCCCTAGCATCTGAACAAAAACCTGAGCCTACTCTGGTGCCCTCACCATATATAATCAGTTCTCCCACACTTGGGGTTCAAACTACCACTCGTTGGCCCTCGCAATCAATCATAGAACTGAACTTACTGAGCCAATCCATGCCCACAATCACCCACACCTCCCCCATGGGAATCAGAATTAAGTATATCGGAAAAGACACCTCGAAAAATCTCCAAGTCGCATCCTCGATAAACTGAAGAAGCAGAAACCCCGTGTTCATTGGCGATAGATAATCGTAATACACACTCCAACTCACCCACAGGCGTACTGAACTCCCTACTAAAAGACCAAGACACGAAGGACCGACTCGCCCCCGATAAGACCAAAGCAGGCAAAGAGTTCACCAAAAATGTACCTAATCACAGGTACAACAGATAAGCATATAACAGATAAATAAAACAAGATGAGGATAGAAACATACCAGTAACTACATCTGGTGTTGCTCTGGCCTCCTCCGCTGTAAGCTGGAAAGCACGGCCTTGAGCCTTCAGAGGCTCTGTCCTGACTGGTCTCCCATCTTTGATCCTCAAAGTAGTCGGTGTTGCAGCGTGCACCGGCTTGGCAGCAAGTAGTGGACAGTTGGCCCTCATGTGGCCGACCTGGGTGGAATAATAACATAACCTCATACCCTGTACTGGGGCATCCTGGCGACAATCCTTCGCGTAATGCCCCTCCTTGCCACACTTGTGGCACCCACTACCAGCCCGACATACACCAGAATGTCCCTTGCTGCACTTCCCACAAGTGCGGACCTGTTGACCCCCGGTCCTAGCATCGACGAGCTTAGGCCGCTTCGGCGCCGGATGTGATAGTACCGGGGCCGGCCACTGCTCCCTTAGCTGCAGCTCAATCTCCAACTCCTACCGTCTGGCGGCCTCCTGCAACTCCAGAAGAGTATCACATCGCTGGGTAGCTACAAACTGTCGGATATCAGTCTTGAGCATACTTAGATAACGGGTCATATGAGATTGCTCAGAAGCAAACTCTAGGCAGAGCATCGCCCGCTCAGTGAACATACAGGTGATCTCCGTCACCGACTCTCCATCCTGCCTCAAACTCAGAAACTCCTGTGCCAAACGTTCCCTCTCAACCCTCGGAATGTAACAAGCGCAGAACATATCCCTGAACTGCTCCCAAGTAACAACATCTCTCTGATCATCAGTGTATGTCCCAGTCACAATTCTCCACCAGTCCTTAGCTTCAGACCGAAGCAGGTTCAGAGCACACCTGACCTTTTGGTTAGTAAGACACGAGCAGGTGAAGAAAAACCCCTCCACATCTAAAATCCATCTCATAGCCTTGATGGGATCCTGTGTCCCATCAAAAGTAGGGGGCTTCGTATTGTTAAATTCCTGGTACTGAAAACCCCTACCTACTCCTCCCCCTACCGTAGATACAGCTGATGCAGCTGCTGCGGAGATTGTCTCTGCGAGGGCTGCATAACACTTATCGAAATACTCTACCATGGCGGTCTTAATCGACCCTAACATTTCCGGCAACTCGGCCCGGAACAACGCAACAACCTCATCATGCAGGATTGCAAGGATCCTGTCATCCATCTCATCTGGCCTCATTTGGCCGATCATCTAGGGTGCTGTAAGCTCCCCCTGTCCACCCTCTCCTGGCCCCGATCCTTATCCCGACCCGGATCCAGTCACAAAGCGCCTGGTCATCACCATTCTGAAACACAACACAAGGTATCAGATAACTCATACAACAACTGGGGACCAACCCCCAACAAAACCCTAGGAGTTATGACTTCCTTGTCACGCGTATGGGTTTCGTGCTTTCAGTAGTACGGGCCCATACTACCTTCCACACCTACCTATATTTGCTCCAAGTATCACCACAACACCCTAACAATACATATAATCATTTCGAGCAATCAAGCCTTAATCCTAAAGGAATGCTCGATGCCTCGAAGTCGGCGGACTCATCCAAACAACCTAACCACTCACGAAACTTCCACCAACCCTGCAACACTAGTGTATGTTAGCCATACATAATGCTGGACCCGATAGAATTTCGAATATTCAATTCTACCCTAAGCTCCCAATCAAACAAGAACAGAACATAAGGCTAAATCAAACATTCTCAGGCTATAAGATCTTAATTATGTATAACCGTGATGCATACACTAAATCACTACAGTAATGATGTTAATTTCATATAAGGGAAACCATAGGCTAGCAGGCACCATGTAATCAGACAATTCTATCATGCAATTCCTGAAGATCCCTAGCCTAGTACTAGCATGTTGTTCTAACATATCATATAATCAAACAAACTGTATGGTATTTTGGGTTTACTTACTGGCTCCGGCTGATCGTACACCCTGCATCCTCCCTTATTTAATTTGAAAACCAATTTGTTAAAACATTTTTGAAAACCTTTCCTTGATTTGAGACTGGATTCACACGAATGTTCCTCCAATTCACTCAAACCAAGGCTCTGATACCAACTTGTAACATCCAAAAATTCAAACCAATTTAAACTTTTTAAACATATCAAGTTCATCAAAACATTACAACTTTTTTTTCAAAATAATGATTATCAGAGTTTTTCCCAGAAACATAAACATAATAGGAGGAGTTGTACGATCACGTCTTCGCCTTGTCGCGATCCTCTGATGTATCTTAAACAATAAGCTGAAACTGTAAGCGTGAAAGTTTAGTGAGTTACCCCAAAATACCGATACACATACAGTCCAATAACACATGAACAAATGACATATCATAACAACTAAACAGCATGCAATGGGTCCACAACTTTACAAGCTGGATTACCCCCTGGACCCTCAGTACGAGTCTGGAATGCCTACCGGGCCCTCAGCTCGTATCTGGAATGCCATCGAGCCCTCAGTACTAGTCTGGAATACCTACCAGGCCCTCAGCTCGTATCTGGAATGCTCCCGAGTCCTCAGTATGTGTCTGGAATGCCTACCGGGCACTCAGCTTATATCTGGAATACTCTAGGGTTTGTTGGCTACCGCACAGAGCAGTACAACCTCAACCCGTCCCACATAACATGTCGACATGTAATAGATAAATACACATACAGGAAATCAGACAATATCACAGGCAATCCTAGAGACCTACCAAACTAGCATATCAACTGGCATACATCACTAGCAAGCAATACTAACTCATGATCAACATCTAACACTGCTAGGATAATACATCCAATGGGCCAGCCTTGGTGCCTTATACTCCTTAGTATAGTGAGGATAACTCACCTCGTAGATGTCAGCCATCAAAGCTCTCCGATCACTTGGCAAAGACTCCACCACCTATTACCATAATATGACATGCACATAAGTCTCTGTCCCCACAAAATAGCTAGCCTTGATCAAGGTCAAAGTCCTTAGTCAAGGTCAACAGTCCATGTTGACCTCAACTCGCCGAGTCCTTTGAAGCACATCCAACTCGCCGAGTCATCAGGGTGACTCGTCAAGTTCCTTCAAATCTTGATCAAACCTTAAGGCCACCCGTCGATTTCCCTCCCTGTAACTCGACGGATATACATGCAAACGTCCTGGTTAAAACTCATCCGAATCGCTGAGTTGTTCTTCAAGTCGTCGAGTCTTATGGAAATCTTAATCGGACTTGCCTAGTCGTTCGTTCAACTCGTCGAGTCTAATGCACGTCTTCATGTGACTCGCCGAGTTGGCTTTGCGACTCGTCGAGTCCCTTCAGTCATTTTATCATGCATACAACTTTTAAGCCATTGCAAGGCCCCAAATTGTAGATCCAGCTTCCTTAGGCCAACTTATCACGTAAAGTTGCAAACTTTACGTGCATGCAAGGCTTCAATGACTCAAAAAGCCTAAACTATGCTTGAAATGGGGTTTTACACTTAGGGAGGGGCTCAAACTTGCTAAAGCTAAGAACTTTATGGTCCTTTAATCCATAGAGAGTTTAGATTTGAAGTTACAACTTCAGATCTTAGCTCATACTCCAGGAAATGACTTTATAACCTAACCAAGAACCCTAATCTCCAACCAAGGAGGTCTAGAACAAAATAGAAAGGAGGATAAGAGCTTGATACCTTCCCAAGAGATGACAACTGGAGTAGATTCGGATTTTCCCCAAGCTCCTTGCTTCAAACCACATGCTTCCCAAGCTCTTTTCACCAAAATTCTTTTCCAAGGATTCAAACACACAATGGGCACACATACACACGTATTAGGGTTTGTTAAGAGACTGCAAAGAGGATGAAAGAGGTTTGTGTTCCTTTAAATAGGGTGCACAACCCCGGGATCTAGGGTTTCAGCTGCCAGCTCCTACTCGCCGAGTCCCAATATGGACTCGTCGAGTAGGTTACTTATCCCGTGATCCTTCCCGCTGCTACTCGATGAGTAGATCAACCAACTCGTCGAGTAGGGCTTAACCCAAAACTCATATGTAGATAATACATGAGAATCAGGGCGTTACACAAGCAAGGTTTAAAATGTATCTATGTATGAGTACAACCAAATCATAACTGTGTTGCAATAAATCTTTGAAAGCTAAAAGACATCAATTGTATAAGTAAATATGTATACATACTTTCAAAACCATGTGCATAATGAGTCTTTGAAAGTCAACAAGTTAGAACCAATCATACATTACACTTTTCCTTTGGGTTTTCGGCCTAGTACTCCACCAACCTATTGATTTCGGTTTGCCTAGGATCGAAATCACCCTTTATTGGGTAACACCCAAATCCGAAATCGCAAGAAACCACTCGGCCCAAAATCATGCTAAGGAACCAAATCCCTTGACAAAACCAAAATTACCCTTTAGTGGGTGATGCCATGGCCGAAATCATAGCTAGGTCAAAATCACACTTGGTCAAAGTCATGCCTAAGAGCGAAATCACATGTGATTTCGGTCATACTAAGGAGTTTTCAGTGGGTTTTCGACTGGAAGAGAAGATAAAGGAAGTTGACTTTGTGACTTGATGTTCACCATTTTCCAATGCAAAATAATACCCAACATGTATCAATGTTATTAACCAACAGTGAACTAGGCAAATATCCCATCACCCTTTTTGCTTATCCTTGGGCCGAAATCACCCCCATAAATCATCCACAATTCACATACTACTTCCTGTTAACTCCATTCCCTCTCAAAGAATCAAGTCTAGATCTCTAAGTTCAAATTCTCCAAGCTTGTTCTTAGACTCTTGGTAAGCTTTTCTTGTTAACCTTGTGTTTTTATACACTATCATGTTAGTTTCATCTTATATACACATATTATTATGTGTTAAAACTCTTAGGGTAATATCACATTCAAAGAGTTCATCAACCCCATTCAAGTGTTTTAGGCTTAAAGGTCTTCACATCGTCTCTTAAAACAACCCACAACCACACTCAAGGTGAGTTCATACCCCCACATTTTTGAGTTTTCATGTTTTTAGGGGGAATACAAGTAAAGTTTAGTTTTTACACAAATACTTGCATATTTCATCTCTATGATAAATATAAAACATTATTTGTACAAAATATCATTACCATTAGTTTGTAGATAATTATTTGTGATTTATTAGTTTTGAAATGCAAAACTAACAAAACAAACCATAAATTTTTGTTATCAAATCATAAGGAAGGTTATGATTTCAAAAATACAAAGATTTTTGGGAATTTTTACCAACATATAACTTTTCTAATAAAAAGGGTTACAATCTAAATATTTCACCATTTTGTGGGATACAACCCAAAAATGAGATGTTTGACCTTACATTTTGAAACTAAACAAGATAATTATTATGTATTTATATAAATGATTATATAAATGTTCTTGAAAACAAACATGATAAAGTATAATTGGTAGAGTTTGGGAATCACAAACACCACATTTTAGTTTCAGAAGAAACATATAATTATTTAAAGGCATAATTATTTCATCTACAAGAAAAAGGAGTTTTCAGTTCATGTAAATCGGTTGATATTGGTTGTGAGACATTTGGCTTCACCATACCTATCAAAGTACACATCAAGTCCTGTATTATAACCAGAGTCTCTTGTAAGGAGAGTGTGACACTTGTGTGTAGATCTATACGAGATTGACAACCCCGCACCTCAGCTGTTAGCTACAGTTAAACCGGCCAGTCTAGGGTGAAAAATGTCATAATAGCTTTGACGCCCGAAGAACATCGTAGCAGGCCAACTAGTCGCAATAATATGATTATAATTACTTACATAGGGTATTAATGAAACATTTGGTTTATAGGTTAGCATACATTCATGTTGTTTTATATAAAGATAAAACTTCATAATACCATTTTTAGTACAATATTGCTTACATTTTAGTCTTGTGATTTAAGACTTATAGCTCATTTTAAAAGAAAATATTGGATTTTCTGGTAGTATACACCATCATTTCACACGAAACAGTTACAAAATCCTTCTTATACAAAACACTTATGAACTCACCAACTTAGTTGTTGACACTTTTCAAAATCATTTGTATTCTCAGGAAATCAGTAAACAGGTAATCAAAGAGTTTTTGGAGGATTGGACGTCGTCGCATCACGTTATTTATTTTTGTCATATGCATTTGATATCATGTAAACAATGTTTTGAGCACAATATGATCTCATTAAATATTCAATACAATGGTTGTAATGCTTTGATCCCTATTATTAAATTGTTATGATATTGTACATGAAGTCATCCGTCCCTAGAGGTTGCCGCCTATCTGGTTTGGGGTGTGACAGATTGGTATCAGAGCATTGTTAATAGTAAACTAAGTACATCAAACCATGTAAGATATACAACTATAAATACAACGATGCTAAAACACTTTGACTAAGAAGTATACTTTTAAAATATGATGGTATTTTTATAAAAAGTATACATACATGCATACATACTAGAACACAATGTCATAATAAGAACTATATAAAATGTATTTAGATGAGTTAAACACTGCGATTAAGCCTAAACAATTATGTAATCATATCTGGGATAAATATAGCCTGATCAACTATATTTATACGGGATATGACCAACATGTGTTTAGGAATGGTCGCGGTGGGCAACGAATCTAAAACTTACCAACCCTATATACCAAGAAACTCTAGAATCAAACATAAAGATTAAAATACTATAGGAGTATTTTAGAATACTATAGGATCATACACTTAAACCCTTCATGCATTACTCATATCTCTATTCTCACACAGATGTCATGGCATGATTTCACATTCCCAGAGAGCCCTATTTCCTTAAGCAGGGAAATGGTGGGTGGATCGAAGAGGATTCTAAGGAACTAATGGAAGAAGAACCCGAAGAGGATCTATATGAAGAGGAAGAAGAAGGCAAGGAAGAAGAAGAATAAGAAGAGGAAGAGGAGGACTCTGACGTAGAGTTCGAAATCATTAATCCACCTTACATTGCCTGAGTTCCCGCACATCGGCTAGGCTATTAGGGACCCATGACCCGCTGGGTGGAGGACCTGGAGAGGTGGAGTAGGCAGTAATACCAACGCTCACCATATGACATGCAACGAGGCTTCTATAACCTTAGCCACAGAGGACTAGCAGAAAGGGCCCTCCCTGTCATAGTTCAACGAATCTCACACCTAGGGGATCAGACTAAGGCGTCGACAAATCGGATCATAGAGCTGGGGGCCGCTGCTGAGGCCACTGATGCACAAACCCGATGGCTTGAGAGGGACTACCCCCAGACATGTCATGTCATTAACCACCTCCAGGAGGACCTCACCACTGCTCGAGCGGAAACGAAGGAGTACCAGGAGAGGCACTCAGCTTTCGAGGAGATGGTGATTGCAGCTGAGCGTCGGATAGTGGAGATGCAGGCCTCCATGAATTCATCCCATGGCTCACAGGAGATTACTCGCCGTGAGTAGGGCTTATACTACTCGTGTCTTGATTTTATTTATGAGTAAGTGTTACTGCTACTATTTCATGTAGACCTTGTTAAAGGTCAATTTTCACAAAACTATATACTAGTACGATATTATCAATGAAATGGGTATGAATTTTATTTCATTGGATGTTGCTATTTTTTATGCAATTGTTTACTTATAATAGTAAATTTCATTGTGAATTGCTTGCAAATTTCAATAACAACTAGACTTGATACATACATAAACAAGGCATTCCATTACAGTAATGTCCAATTCGTAAACTCTTATCAAAGACTTGTCGTCATTCCACCTTTAAAATTTATGGCAGAAGTATGCCACCAAGGAAGTCAAAAAGGCACAAGAACAACACACCAACAGCCCCACCATCACCACCACCTCCATAGATGGACTCTACCGTGTTCCAGGATGCTGTAACAGCCGATGTGGCTGCCACCGTGGCCCAGATTAGCACTAACAGCAACGGAAGCAGAAACGGAACTAACAGTTCCAATCAATGTGAAAACCAAGGGCACCAACGAGTGTGTTCCTACAAAGAATTCATGAACTTCAAACCCAAGACCTATCATGAAGATGGCGGGGTCGCTACTTTGACGAGATGGTTTGAAAAGACCGAGTCCATCTTCGGAATTTGTGCATTCCCGGACGAGTTCAAAGTCAAATATGCAGCATATACATTCGTAGACTCAGCTCTGTCATGGTGGAACAGCTACGTTAAAACTCTGACTCTAATTGTGGAAAATGCTATGAGTTGGGAGGACCTGAAAGCGATGATGCTCGAGGAATACTCTCCAAGGAGCAAGATGCAGAAATTAGAACAAGAGCTGTGGGAACACGCCATGAAGGGCTCTGATATTGCCACCTACACTACTCGATTTAACGAGCTGGCAACACTGTGCCTTGGGATGGTCACCCCAGAGGCCAAGAAAGTGGAGAGTTACATTTGGAGGCTATCCCCTCAGATCCAGGGAATGGTCATATCCACCAATCTGAGCACCCTCGATAGTGCCAAACGTTTGGCACAAAATCTTGTCGATCAGGTAGTTCGTCAAGGTATTATAACCCCCACACCCGAACAACCAAAAGGGGGTGACAAAAAGAGAAAGTTTTTGAAAAAAAAGAAGGGCCAACCTGCTCAATACCCAACCAAGAAGCAACAAATTGTGGCCATTCATGGCATCACCGCACCTACCGCCCTAACGCTAGCCAAGCAATATGCTGAGACTCTTCCAAAATGTGACAAGTGCAACTATCATCACCATGGAGCCTGTCAGGAAATGCAATGTAACAATTTCAATAGGAAGGGACATACTACCCGTTTCTGCAAAGCACCGACACAACAAACCACCCAAGCCGCTAATGCTGGGGTGAGTCATGCATGCTACAAATGCGGTGAGATGGGGCATTTCAAGAAAGATTGCCCGAAGGCATGGTCCATAACTATTTTGGTATGTACTTGACCCGATGGTGCATGGTCCTTTTGGGTTGCCTTCACCAAAGCAACTTGATAGGATGAATTATGGAGAGAAAGGATTAAATATAATTTATTAATATATTATGGGAATAATATATTAAAAGAGAAATCATATTGTTTAATTAATATTAGTCAAGAATTAATAAGAATTAAGTTTGTGACTAAAAGAGATTAATTAAACTTTAGGGACTGAAATTGTAATTATAAGATAATTGCAATTGGGCTATGGATTGCCTTATTATATAAGGTTGGACGAATTCTATGGGAAACCCATAAGAAATCGTCCAATGGCCTTAAATAAAGGAGTCCATAAGTTGCTTAGGGCTTAAGCATCCAAATTAGGGTTTCCTTGTTAGATAACCCTAATAGCCTTACTATATATAGAACCCTTAAACCCCAAAAATGTGGTGAACTTGTTCTCTAGGGTTTTGGACGGTTTTGGGCAGCCTCCTTCTCTTCTCCTCTTCATCCTCTTGCTCTTGGTGTTTGTGAACCATTAGAGGAGTGACATTCATGACTCTAAGCTTTCTGAAGTGAATACAAGAAAGAGTTGAGATGGTTATTGCTACATAACAATCAAGGTAATATCTTAAACCTAATTATATGTTAATAGATTTCCATATGCTAGAATTATGGTTTATAGTCTTGGATAACTTGCATGTACAATAGTGAAACCTAGATCCAAGCATTAGGGTTTGTATGAGCACATAGGATGTTCTTATGACCAAAACCCATCAGTGGTATAAGAACCTAGATTGGTTTGTATTGTATTGATGCATTATGTGTTTATTCAAGTTGCAAAAACCCTAATTATGAGTATTTGGGCCTTGGACTTATTTGGACCCACTTTTGGGCCATTTGGATTGGATTGTGAATTAAGCCCAAATTATTCCATGCCATTTATATAGTAGAGTAAATGAATTTATTGGATCAAGTCCTTAATGGACTAATTGAGAAAATCCTAATATTTGAGAATTTTTCTGGACGCAAACGAGACTTAATTAATAAGTGAAATATTAAATATCAATCATTGGCAGAAATTAATCTAAGCAATAATGGACTTAATGGATTAAGTCCTTAACGGATTAAGTCCCTAGTGGGTTAAGTAAGAAACACTTAACCCTAGTTATCATTTGATGTGAAACCCTAATTTCGCTTGGGCTTTGTATTGGGCCATCCGAGAATAATCAAATGGACTAGAGTAATTAGTTGGGCTTTAGGGTAAGGCCCATATGAAGGATTGGGCCCAATTTGGAAAATTGGGCCATAGATGGGCCATAGTTGGGGCCTAGATGGTTGTATGATATTGGGCCCTAGAATGATACATGTTGGACTGGACTGATCAATTGGGCCATATGTTGGACTTTGATCCCTAGTTGACTTTGGGCCTATGGATTGGGCCTTGGGCTTGGGTAAGCCAAGCTAGGGGTAATGTAGTAATTATCCAAAGCATGTATTTTTAGTTATGTGTTAGAACCCAATTATTAATTGGGTGTTATTTGGTGTTGACAGTTCGGGAATCTGTCAGCCAGCAGCTGGGGTGGAGTCTGCGGGACTTCAGCGGTGTGGGATTGTGTCTGCGGGACTTCAATAGTGTGAGGTGAGTTTCCTTCCAGTAGGAATGGGTCTAAGGCCACAATGCCGGCCCGTTTAGTAGCAGTAGTTTCCGGACTTTGGTCCGATGCAGTTGTTAGTTTGTTTGATGCCTTCGTGGCTCAGACAGGATTTATGTGTTAAGTGTTATGGGCTACGGCCTGACGTAGTATGCAGTATATGAGTTTATGATCATGTGTGTTATGCTATTTGATATGTGTTTTTGCTATGCTATGCTATGCCCAGTTAGTTCCGGACTTCGGTCCGATGCAGTTAGTTCCGGACTTCGGTCCGATGCAGGGGACAAGGTCCCAGTCAGTTCCGGACTTCGGTTCGATGCAGTTTCCGGGATTCGACCCGATGCAGTGGGCAAGACCCAATATGTGTTTATATGTTATTGTATGGTATGTGGTAGTTTGGGGGAGCTCACTAAGCTTCGTGCTTATAGTTTCAGTTTTGGTTTTAGGTACTCAGTTTTCAAAAGAGGAGCTCGGGAAGATTGCAGTGCACACACCATTTGTTCAGCCTAGGATGTTTATACTCTGATATATTTGACAGTTGTTATAATATTTTGAGATACATTGCTTATGATTTCTATATGAGGTTTATTGACTATGGTTTTATCATTAAAATAAACGAAATTTTCAGATTGTGTTTTTGGGATGTTAAAAGTTGGTATCAGAGCCTTGGTTTGAGGGATTTGGGCACGCTTTCGGGTGTGTCTGAACTCAAACTAAGGAAGTGGTATAAAGTTTTCAAGAGAAAAACCATGTTTAGAAAAAGATTTTGAGAAAAGAAAACAATTTTAGAATAGGTATAAGAGAAAAGAGTTTTAGAAAAAGCAAAAATAATTTTTTGAAAGAGAAGAACTTTGAAAAGATAAAAAGGGTGTGGTGCATGCAATCAGCCGAGCTCAAGTAAGTACTCCCAAATTACCCATACAAGTTTATGTTATGATTATCAGTTTCAGTTTCAGTAGAACAGCATGCTAGAATAGGACTCACGATCTAGGAGGATGCCTTATGTGCCTGCTATATGTGTTTCGGCTTTATGAGAATTGCATGCTAGTATTGAGTAGACAGCAGTAGGATAGCCTGTTTAGGTTATACCTGATATTATGAGCTTTGCATTGTATGCTAGTACAATTTCTTGTTATGAGGATGGAGTTGCTTGAGTAGTATCTTGTGTCTGAATGCTGCTTGCTTTGTGATTTGTGGGACTTAGAGTGATGGGAGTTAGCCATTAGGTGAATACATCACATCACATGTCATCAGGGTTGAATAATCTCAGAGTGCTAGATTTGGCCCTATTACGCAGCTCTTGTTTGAATCCAACCGTTGTAGGGACGAGTCTTTTACTCGAAGGATTATCTGAGCCTCGGCACATGTGATGGTATTCGGGTGATGGCTAATTGGCTTTACAAGGAGGCCTTCAGCAGCTGAGGACTGGATTTGGTTGAGTCAGATATTTCCCTAGGGCAAGCCTAGGATGAGAGTAGCAGAGATCAGTAGTAGTAGAAGTGACTTGGTGGAGTCGAGGCAGTACTTGAGGAAAGTACGGATAGATGTGGAAGGTATTATGGGCCCATACTACTGAAAGCAGAGGATCCGTACTCGAATCAAGGAAGGCTGAGATGAATCTAGGGAACTTGTAGTATGTGAGATCCCTCGAGTTTGGATGAGTATTGTGATGTTAGTGATGGCATGTTGCCGAGTATAGCGACGCTACATGGTAGACCAGATAGTAGTTCTGGCATCGACAAGGGATCAGGCTTGGACTTTGGAGTCGGGCAGATTGATGAGCAGATGAGGGAGTTCATTCCATTCGAGAATTTCGCGCAACATCATAGACCAAAATCCTGTGATCCTCTGTGTGATCAAGGAGAGCATTATAGAGATTTGTGATGAGAGGCCGAGTGCATTCTGCACTGAGATAACAGTCATAATAGAGACCCGTACATTGATGTTTCGGGAATTCAGAGTTTATGAGGCTTCAGATTGACATGGAGGTTAAGGACCCCATTGTTAGCAGCAGATGGTTGGCAGATGTTGCCAACGCTTTTCGTACCAGACGTTGTCTCTAAAGGAGACAAGATTGGACTTACTTCCTATCTCCAGCGGGGTAGAGCACGAGATTGATAGGAAGAAGTTGGTGGTGAATTAAGTGATGACGCGGTTAATGTTATGTCATGAGATAACTTTTAGACCAGATTCTCGGTAGAGTGTGCCCAGGTGATTGAGGTGCATCAGTTGGCGCAAGAGTTGTTAGATCTCCACCAAACGACTGAGACTGTGGTAGAGATCACTGCCAAGTCTCGGGAAAGAGCTTATATGGTACCACAGTATGCAGCAGATGAGGAATTTAACAAGGTAAGTTATCAAAACATACTATAGAATGATAGCATGGAGATCGTGAGTATCTCGGGGTGCAAGACCCTGAATGATATGACTTCTAGAGCTTGAGTTCGGGATATGGACTTGGAGCACATTGGTAAGAGGGAACCAAATCAATTGCTTATAGTGAGGGGTCTCAGGAGGAGATCGTAGATTTCTGATTAGCTTTCAAGAGATCAGCAGGACCAGATTCGGTGCAGCACTTGCGGGAAACTGCACAAGGGAACCTTTCATTTCAGAGCTTTGAGTAAGTGTAACCCTGAGTTATCCTCAGTTTGTGTCTGAATTGTATGTTTACAGAGAAGTCATATGCCAATTGCATACCGAGAAGCATTAGCAATTAGTGATAGAGCAAATCCCCCAGATTGCAGGATTGGGGAGTACAACATCATCTTGGTTTATTCCAAGACTGTGGAGTAGCACGAGAAGCACATGAGGGGGGTGCTAGAGACTTTGAGGTGGGAGACAATTTTCATAAGGTTCTTCAATTGTGAGTTCTGGTTGCGCGGGGTGCAATTCCTTAGGCACCCTGTCAACCAGAATGGTGTACTAGTCGATCCAGGCCAAGATAGAGGTCGTGAGGCAATGGGAGATTCCGAGGTCTCCAATTGAGATTCGGAGCTTCCTGGGTCTAGCATGTTATTACCAGAGATTTATTCGTATTTTTAGAAGTTGTGTAATCTTTTGGATTAGCTGGTGTTGAAACCCTAGCACGAATAAGCGTGAGTTCTAGCAGATGGTCATGGGTGGTGAGAAGGATTGGAAATTCTTCCAGTTTGGTATGTTGTAAGGCATTAGCTGAATCAAAGTGGGGGAGAATCGCCCAAGGATTCAGAAGCGGGAGCAGTTTTGAGACTAGGATAAGTCTTGCATCCGTGTCTGAAAGGAAGACAACCCATGTGGTTGTATGGTTCGAGGAGAGTGTGATATGGAAGTTCGGAAAAAACTTGCCAGTAAGGAGATTGCGTTCCCATAATGTTTACTAGTAAGCCTTAGGGAATCAGGTTGGGGATTCCATACAAGACATGAGTTCAGCTAAGTGCGGGTCAAGTGCATATTAGATCCAGCATAGATAGTGTTAGAGTGTTGTAAGTCTGCGGGTGTAACCGTAGCATTCACTAGCAGCAGACAGTGATAGAGTGTTATAAGTCTGCGGGTGTAGCCGTAGCATTCACTAGGTTGGTAGATAGCGTGAGTGCGTTGTTAGGACGCGGGAAGAACAGTAGTGCCCACCAGTTCGGGTGTAGCAGTGAGGAAATGGAAATCCACGGATTGGATTTCGGAATTTCCCAGACGGACTAGACCAGGTTAAGCCAGTGATAAGATTGTAGAAGTGCCACTACAGAAATGAGGGCAAGGAAGCAGTGGACTGTTTAAGGTCATTTATGACATAAGGCTACCGATTGTCATGTAGCCATCACTTTTAGCCTTAGGTTTGGTGACGCCAGGATTTGACATATGGACTCGATCAATTAGATCAGGAAGTTATTAGAGCCTCAGTGGCCTGGTAACTAGTGGCAGCTAGTTCTAGAGAAGGAATCTGTTCAAAAGTCGTATGAGGCGACTAAGTAGGGAGTCCTTTGGCTCCGCAATCGGGCTGGAAACTGGTATTTCAGATGATTGACGAACCAATTGAGACGTGGAAGGCCTAGATAGATTTCGGGAAGTAGCCATGTGGCAACATACTACTTCAGGCGGTTTAGTGTTTCGGGCAGTTCAAGTGTTTCAGGTAGTTCAGTATTTCAGGCATTTCAGTGTTCAGGCAGTTCAGTATTTCAGACAGTTCAGTGTTTCAGAAATTTCAGTGCTTCAGACAGTTCAGTGTCTCAAGCAGTAATGGTATTTTGAGATTTCATGTATGGATAGAGTCACAGATAGCTTGGGATATGCTAAGTCACTCTTAGCGGGATTATCAGGACATTGGCCAGGTATAAGTGAATCATAGGGATAAGTAGATTTGTGATTCTGTTTTCTAGTGTGAGCCTTGAGTTACCTGAAATTGAGTAGGCAACTGAGAAACAAGTGGATTGGATTTAGCAATCATGAATCAGTAGAGTGGTCTGTCAGGGATTCAGACCATCTCAAGACATCAGAATTTAGATGAAGTAGATGTGATCTTGTTGCGAGGGATTAGTTCACCTGTAGATGTTAGGGCTTTGTGATGATTGGTCACAGCTACCCTGAGAAGGCTATGGTGTGCCCAGGATTATGGCCATGTTACATGAGTAGTTAGCGTGTAAGGAATGGTAAGGAATGATTTCGAGGACGAAATCTAGTTTAAGTGAGGGAGAGTTGTAACGCCCCGTTTATTTAAATAAATTAGTAAATGTGAGTCCTGGACTAACTGGTGAAGAATTTTATAAGTCGGGGTTAAAAGAGTAAGTCCGTGATTAAATTGAAAAGATTTGAAGGCTGAAGAGTTTATTGGTAATTTAGGGAGTTATTATGAAAGAAATTTATGGGACCAAGGCTTAAAATGTAAGTTTTGGAGTTAGTTTGTAAAGATTTCTAAAGGCAGCGTTAAAAGTGTAAATTATGAACTTATTTTGAAAGAAAAGAAGGAAGGAGGGATCGATTATGTTAATATGGGAATGTGTTTTAAGGCACTGGGTATATAAGTGATAAGTGAACCCTAAACCTACGTGTGTATCGGCCGCCACTCATGTATTCAGCCGCCAACATCCCGTTCTCCCCTCTCACACTCCGATCAAGTGAAGCACCGACGATCGCTGCAGCTGAAGCCTTAGACTCCGAGAGTCGGCGTTCCATCTTGCTGCCGATGACGACGCCATTGCCACTGTTTAATCGCCATAAAATGCTACCGGTGAAGTCATAAACAACCGTCGAAGACCGACAGGAGCGTTGTCGCCGCTACACTGTCTTTGTGAAGAAGATGAAGCCACCACCGAACGCCGCATCCACAGCGACGTCGGTGGCCCTTGTGCCGTCCACTTTTGATGTGGGCATTGCTTCGTTCCAAGGTGGTCTCCGCGCGTCCTCTTCGCCCCTTCTTCTCTCTAGTTCGTTGCTGCAACGCCGTTGTGTTGCCGATGGGCCACTTGAGTTGTTGCTTCCTTTACCAAACGCCACCAGGTGGGTGGCTCGGTGCGTATTGCAATCGGAGTCATGAGGGTAGTGTGTTGTTTCTTGTTCAGATTAGCTTGCAAAGTTGTTGCTGATTATGTTTGTTGTGTGGGTGTGACAGTTTAGCCGGAGATCGAGAGAAAACCCACCATGGCCGCCGACCATGGTGGTTATTGCCCTGAAACCACTTCCTGCCACCACAAGCCACCGTGAGGTGGTGGCTGTGTGAGTAGATCCTTGTATGATTGTTTTTTTTAGAAGTTGTTTGCAAAGTACACAGCCGGAAAAGTTGAGAAAAGGGCCACCACCACCACCATGAGGTGGTAGCTACCGCCAAGCGCCACCGCCGGCCGCCATGGTGTGGTTGTGTGTGTGTGTTTTAGTTAGTTAGTGTGTGTGTGTGTCTAAAGTATTGTAATTGTAATTTCCAAAAGATTAATGAAAAGAAATGGAAAACCACCACCTTAGGGTGGTGGCCGTTGTCGTGAGCCGCCATCGACCACCACTACCCTAGGTGGTAGTGGGTGGTGCCCCGCTAGCAAACCCTAATGGGCTTAGATATTGGTTTTGGGCCTATTGGGCCATGTTTGGGTGTAAAACCCTAATTATGAGTATTTGGGCCTTGGACTTATTTGGACCCACTTTTGGGCCATTTGGATTGGATTGTGAATTAAGCCCAAATTATTCCATGCCATTTATATAGTAGAGTAAATGAATTTATTGGATCAAGTCCTTAATGGACTAATTGAGAAAATCCTAATATTTGAGAATTTTTCTAAACGCAAACGAGACTTAATTAATAAGTGAAATATTAAATATCAATCATTGGCAGAAATTAATCTAAGCAATAATGGACTTAATGGATTAAGTCCTTAACGGATTAAGTCCCTAGTGGGTTAAGTAAGAAACACTTAACCCTAGTTATCATTTGATGTGAAACCCTAATTTCGCTTGGGCTTTGTATTGGGCCATCCGAGAATAATCAAATGGACTAGAGTAATTAGTTGGGCTTTAGGGTAAGGCCCATATGAAGGATTGGGCCCAATTTGGAAAATTGGGCCATAGATGGGCCATAGTTGGGGCCTAGATGGTTGTATGATATTGGGCCCTAGAATGATACATGTTGGACTGGACTGATCAATTGGGCCATATGTTGGACTTTGATCCCTAGTTGACTTTGGGCCTATGGATTGGGCCTTGGGCTTGGGTAAGCCAAGCTAGGGGTAATGTAGTAATTATCCAAAGCATGTATTTTTAGTTATGTGTTAGAACCCAATTATTAATTGGGTGTTATTTGGTGTTGACAGTTCGGGAATCTGTCAGCCAGCAGCTGGGGTGGAGTCTGCGGGACTTCAGCGGTGTGGGATTGTGTCTGCGGGACTTCAATAGTGTGAGGTGAGTTTCCTTCCAGTAGGAACGGGTCTAAGGCCACAATGCCAGCCCGTTTAGTAGCAGTAGTTTCCGGACTTTGGTCCGATGCAGTTGTTAGTTTGTTTGATGCCTTCGTGGCTCAGACAGGATTTATGTGTTAAGTGTTATGGGCTACGGCCTGACGTAGTATGCAGTATATGAGTTTATGATCATGTGTGTTATGCTATTTGATATGTGTTTTTGCTATGCTATGCTATGCCCAGTCAGTTCCGGACTTCGGTCCGATGCAGTTAGTTCCGGACTTCGGTCCGATGCAGGGGACAAGGTCCCAGTCAGTTCCGGACTTCGGTCCGATGCAGTTAGTTCCGGACTTTGGTCCGATGCAGGGGACAAGGTCCCAGTTAGTTCCGCACTTCGTTCCGATGCAGTTAGTTCCGGACTTCGGTCCGATGCAGGGGACAAGATCCCAGTCACTTCCGGACTTCGGTCCGATGCAGTTTCCGGGCTTCGACCCGATACAGTGGGCAAGGCCCAATATGTGTTTATATGTTATTGTATGGTATGTGGTAGTTTGGGGGAGCTCACTAAGCTTCGTGCTTACAGTTTCAGTTTTGGTTTCAGGTACTCAGTTTTTAAAAGAGGAGCTCGGGAAGATTGTAGTGCACACACCATTTGTTCAGCCTTGGATGTTTATACTCTGATATATTTGACAGTTGTTATAATATTTTGAGATACATTGCTTATGATTTCTATATGAGGTTTATTGACTATGGTTTTATCATTAAATTGAACAAAATTTTCAGACTGTGTTTTTGGGATATTACAGCCCAAGTTTCAATTGGACAGAAACTTGGAATCATGCAACTTGGTTTAATGATGAATGAGAAATTTCATATTTGGAAATTGGACTAGTTCATTGACAAAGTGTCAATTGAAAAAGGACTAGGAGATCGAGTACACAAAGTTGTGTATTGATCAAGTCCACCACAAGAGTAACAAAGATATTCGTCATGATTTACTAAAGGTTTTGTAAATATGATTATGCTTATAAGATTAAGTGTAATTCTGAATTGATTGAAAATGTTTAAATCAATAGCAGAACGAACAAGAAGAATCAAGTAGGCAGAAAGATAAAAGTTTCTCCATTCTAAGAAGAAGGGAGAGTACCTTTTAGGCTTTATGATAGGTATTAATGATTAAGAACCATATCTCAATTAATCCTCTAAGTAAGTCTTAGTACAAGTGTATGTCTAAGAAGAGGAATCAAGAATTGAAGAAATGGTTAAATCAAGAAGTCAATCATACATCGTTCCAAAACGAGTCTTAGAGTTAAGATTGTGACATTGAGTGATAAGTATTAAGAAGGTTTATGACATTCATCAAATGTGGAAAGTTGTGATGTCTTGGATAAGACAAAGACCAGCTAGGACCAATTTATGAAGTGTCTTGATAAAAACTACACTAACTCTTGAATATTTGTTTGTCAAGAAATATTTATTGACAAGAGAATCTTATATGTCAAGGAGTCAGTGGGAGTCTTAATGGTCTTGAAAGGTTTCAAGAACAAATCAAAATAAACCTTATCGATCATCACTAGCACACAAGTTGAGGTTTACAACCTATCGTGTAGACACTATTTTGTTTCTATGCCATTCCAATTAAGTTAATTATGCATATGAGTTCTATGAATTCTCATTTGAATGCATAAAAGGCAGGCACCTTGATCAATGAAAAGTACATTGATAGGAAAAGGTGGGCTGCTTAACTACTTGGAAGACATGGTGGGCAGCTGTGCTACCATAAGGCAAGAAATCAAGATTAAGAAAGTTCGGTCCATATAAGTTTGAATTTGTCGCAAACCTTAGTTTTGACAAATTCACATGGATAGGAACACATACACCATTGAAATCTAAGTGTCATAAGATTTTTTCCTTCATGAAAATGACTGTGAGAAAATGCTTTCACTAAGAGAGGTTTTAAGAAGATAGCAATTGTAAAATTGCATTCTCAAAATTTGATTATGGTTATGGTATCCCTCTTTATGATTCGAATTGTGAGATTTGACAATTAGTCTTAATTGTTTAAGACACATATTAGCTATCTTGGATAAAGGTGTATGAGATTAAGAAGCCTTGATAAAGGATTATCAAATCATTAACTTAAGAAATTCAATAGGTATTGTTTTTCTGTAAGTTAAGCTGTTTTTTGAATACATGCCAAAGCTAGTGGGAGCATAAGTGTTATGTTTATAATAATCATCATGATAGTGGAAGCATAAATGTTATGATTGTATGATTATTAAGGCAAGTATTGCAAGTTGGCAATATTAATTATAGAAAACAAGAGTCAAACTTTGCAAAGTTGTAAGAGTTGAATAGTTGTTTTGCTATAATTAAGGAAGAGAATATTATGCTTCATTTCAAATCTAAAGGCTTAGGTTGTGGAATGTTAATAATTTAGTCAAGGATACGTAGTGTGTTCTCAAATTTCGATTATGATTATGGCATACCTCTTCAAATTTCTAATTATGAGAACGTAGCATGTAAAATATTATGGCAAAAGATTGATAAAGTATTAAATCTCCATGTAAGACATTGTGCATCATGTCCCATACGCTTCGGGTATAGGATCGATGGAAAATGCAATAATATTTGACCATTCTAAATTTTCCAAATGTCTAGTGCATTTAGAGGGAAAAAGGACAATAATTGGTTTTGACTAAGATAATTAGACAACTATCAAAGGACAATCCAAAGTTCGCCAAGGATTGGTCGCTTGTGAGTAGTTGGAAGTATGATATTGGATGGAGCATATCAACTTTATTATGAATAGATAAGATTCTATTAAGAATGAGTTGTCATATGGAAAATATGGAAACGTGTCCATATTGGAAATTGAATATTGAAAATCTATGTCTAGATTAGAAACTTTTATGCAAAGGATGTTCAAAGAAATGTACTTTGAGTGAGAAACATCAGATATGTGGAATTGTCTTGTAACAATCTCCAATAGAGGACTTTGTGATTTCATTGGCAATAGTTATAGTGACTTTAGTGCAATGACATTACGAAAGGATGATTGCATAAAAGATTAGAATCTAACATATTCTATAAGTGGCAAGAATTTGATATTCTTTAACTTATGAAAAAGGATTTGGAGTTGTGAAATGAGTATGATTGGAAATGTGTTCGTTTGATCTATTTCACAAAGTAAGAACCATAGGTAAACATTGTGTGCATGCTAAGAGCATGGGACAAGTGTAGAAATTCAAGTAAGAAGTTGATTACCCGAAACAACAAATAATGAGTAATCGATATGGTGATAAATAAAAGGTGTTTTGTTTATACTCAAAGGTTTGAGGCCATATGGGATTAGTATTATCCTTGTGTTTCACTTTTCATGTTTTTGTTGGGTTTTGAGCATTCTAACACTCTTATGGTGTGCATGCAACCCTATAAACCTTGGATCTATGTTTTCTTCTAAAATACATGCAAATAATAATTTCCAAGGTTTCTTCCTAACTAGCATAGCATAAGGATTATGAATCATAAACCTACTAGTAGAAATACATACCTTTTGATGGTGGTTGATTGCTTGGAGTTTGAGAGCCTAGCACCAATAATGTGAATGCCTCAAATGGAATCACAAATCACCACAAACTTTGGAAACATGAGAGAATAGTATACTTTCTTATGAAATTGGCCACCACTAAGTCTCACACAACTAGAGTGTCATTTCTTGCATCATATGCTTCTTTATATAGTGTGCATGGTTAGGGTGAAACCCTAATAACCCATGTCTTTTCCTTTCCAAGGATCCATGGGTTAAAAGCTCCATGGATCATCCATGGACTTCCATATTAGCTTAGTCCATTAACAAATGAGTATTAGCCTACACTATATAAAATATAATAGCCCATAATTTAATCAGTCTTCTTTTTAATCTCTAAATTAATTCATAATTAATTTAAGACTAAAACTAATTAAATAAAATGACTTCATATTAATATATTATAACTTATAATATATTAATAAATCGTAAGTATACAATTCTCATAAAATTATCCATAAATCGTTTGGATGAAATGCAACCCAAATGGATCATGCCGGGTTGGGTCAAGTATGTACCAAATAAGTTATGGACTTAGACACCTTATCCAACAAACTCCCACTTGGATAAGTCTAATAACTATAGTTGCGTATGTTACTTCAGGAACCAACCAACAATCGTAGCTCTCGAAAACTCTGTTGAACTATGAAGCGCCATTTTAGATAAGTGATCATATAATCCTCTGCTCTCATGATATCAGCCGGACAAATACATGGAACAACGTCGTACTTATTGTCCAGCAGTTTGTTTCCCGATTTTCGATTTGTTTGACAAAGAACTTAATCGAACACATCAATTTAGTTCTGACCGGCCGGTACATAGGTCACAACAAAATCATCGAGGGGCCCAGATATCGCTTGTATTTCTAGAAGGAACAGATACACTTCGACTCATATGCTTGTTCTACTGCTTGTTGAATTGTACACAAAGGCACATTTTATAACATCAAGTTACTGATGCGTTTACGTGCAATCAATGCACAACCAACTCATAGGTAACAACTCATATCTCTAGGTTTGAAGATTTATATGATATTACCGTCTCACGATCACTAGAGATAAATTCCATGAAGTGATACAAGTGAGCGTGGGTTTATTCCAATACTCATAACTTATGAGCACTCATGAATGTTGTAGCAACCATTGCTATGACTAAACCCATTTAGCCATCTACAAACTCGATTCATGACAGTCTTGATTCATACCTACTTCCAACATATGAACGACTGTGGAGTGTTTAAATAACTTAGTCATTCGGAAAGAATAACCTAGCTATTTTGGAAGTCAAAACATGCAAAGTGAAACACAATAATAATCAAATCCAATATGGTCTCAGAACCCTTTTGAATATAAATAGAACCACCTTTTATTTATCACCATATTGATTACACATTATTCATTGTATAATGTTTCAAACAATCAACTTAAGACTTTAATAAAAACAACAGTCGTCCCATGCTCCTGGCATGTACACTTTGTTTTTCTAAACAATAGTTATGCCATACTCCAAGTATGCACACTATGTTTGTCTATGATCCTTACATTGTGATGTAGATCAATTGAACATGATTCCAATGATACTCATTTCACAATCCCAAATTGTTATTGTAAATGTGAGAATCCCCGATTCCTATCATTTACCAAAAATCTGTTAGATTTTAAACTTTTATGCAATGTTCCTCTTGTAATGATTATTCACAAAGTCACCAAAACCTTGTCACCAGTCATTACAGAGTATTCCAAAGAAGGTCAACTTCTATGGAACGGAAGTCTCATATTCAAAGTACATTGCTTTGAACATCCTTCTTGCATTAAGGTTTTCTAAATTTACATAGATTGAATAACTTCCACCTATGGAGACAGTTCCATAGTCCCATTTTGACTATCACTTCCGAACAAGAGTTACTTCTTTTCAGAACATGTCAATACGGTCCTTTCCGACAACTTACATCATACTTCCAACTTTCCCTGAGCAACCAATCTTTGGTGATCCTCAGATTGTCCTCGACAATTGCTTAATCACTGTAGTCATATCCAGTTCTAGACTTTTCCCTTCTCAATGCCTTAAGCATTTGGAAAATTTAGAAAAGATGAATATTATAGCACATGCAATCGATCCTATATCCGAAGCATATGAGACACGATTCACGATGTTTGACATAAAGACATGATACTAGACCAGTCTTTTGCTACAATATTTTTTTATTTGCCATGTTTTCAAAATTTAACTATGAAGAGGGATGCCGTAATCATAATCGAATTTTGAAAACGCAATATATATAGAATTTCTTCAAGTTGAACCATTCCAACATAAAATTCATATATATATATATATATATATATATATATATATATATATATATATATATATATATATATATATATATATATATATATTCTTGACTAAAGATGATTAAAATCTCAATCTAAGCTTTAGAATTGAAATGAAGTATAGTTTCCTCTCCGTTAATTATAGCAAAACAACTTTTCAACCCCTGCAACTTCACGAATTGAATCTTTGTTTTCTATAATTAACATTGCTAACTTGCAACACTAAACGTAATAATCATGCTCCCACCAACATGATGATTATCAGCATAACACTTATGCTCCCACTAGCTCTGACATATTTCCAGAAATCTGCTGGACTTCTGAAATTTAGATTCATACACCCTTTCTTAGATAGCTCACATGTGTGTCTAAACAATTTTCAGAACTATGAAAAAGGGATACCGTAATCATAGTCTTAATTGTTTAGACCGTTGCCATTTCTCACAAGTCCATGTTAGTGTACCGGTGAACCACACACGCTCCACTAACGACTTTTGAAAATGAAAATAACACAATTGATATCTACGTAAAATCTACTTAGTGAAAGCGTTTCCTCACCATCATTTTCATGAATCGGAGAGAAACCTTATGACACTTAGATTTTATAGTGTATGAGTTCCTATCCATGTGAATTTGTCAAAACCATAATCACAAGATAAGGTTAGTGACAAATTCAGCCATACATGTATTAAACTTGTTCAATCTTAGTTTCTTGTCACCTTGGTAGCACAAGGCCCACCAATGCTTCCAAGTTGAACTCTGATAACTCACATGAAAATTCAACTTATTTGAAGTAGGTACAGAAATAAGAATTATGTCAACACGATAGGTTGCAAACCTTAAGTCGTGTGCTAGTGATAAATTACAGGTTTTTACTCTTGATTAAATCTTGAAACTCTTTCAGGATCTTTAAGGCTCCCACTGTCCCCTTGACATATAAGTTTCCCCAGTCAAGAACCATTCCTTGACAAAACAAATATTCAAGGGATAGTACGGATTCTTATCAAGACTAACACTTCACACAATTGGTCTTAGTTGGTCTTTGTCTCATCCAAGACATCACAACTTACCAATCTCAAATGTACAAGAGTAGAAAACATTTTACTCTTACATTTGACTAGTGTTAATAAATCTTCCTTTATGTCACTCAAGGTTACAATCTTGGAGTATGACTCTAAGAATTGTTTTGGAACGAAGTATGACTCATCTTCTTGATTTTAACCAATCCAACAATTCATGACCTCTCTTCTTAGCCATAACAATGCAGTAAGACGTCCTTAGAGTATGAATTTGTGATATGGTTTCATAATCATTAAGATGATCATGAAATATGATACTAAAGTACTCTCCCATCCTTTCAGATTTGAGAAACTTTTATCTTTCTGCCTAATTTGATTCTTCTCATTTGTTTTGTCATACATTGTATCCTTTCCAATGTTACAGAATTATACTTAACCTTATAAGTATAATCATATTTACTAATCTTTAGTAAATCATGACAAACCAATCTTTGTGGTGGACCTTGACCAACGCACACCCAGTGTACCTAATTCCTTAGTCCTTCAATTGACTCACATATACATGTGATCAAAGAATTAGTCTTAATTTTCAAAGATGAAAATTCTCATTCATCATACAATACAACTTGTATGATTCCAAGTTTCTATCCAATTGAAACTTGGGTGATGAAAAACTTTCTTCATTTGGTAAATTCAGACACTACCATAAATGAAAGAATCAAATCCACTTTCCAATATTGCTATTACTGGAAACATATAAGCAACAATTTTCCACAGATGCCATTGTAAGGATATTTTTTAAAATAAATAAAATTAAAACCCTTTTTTCTTTTATTTTAAAACTTTACGGAAAAACTTATCCTTACAATCCACATGAAAACCTTGTTGTTATCTATTCCTAAGTAATATATCATAACTCTTAAGCAACAGCTCAAAATTCTGATCACCGAACCATGCGATCGAAACCCACCTTCGCAATCAGAATCAACATATACTTACTTTAAGCTTCCTATATTTTCTTTGATTCTTAAAAACATCAACATGTGACCCATTCACATTATGTAATAAGAATCTCCAAATAGGAACTTAATAGAGTTAGTCAATGGACTTTAACTGAAGTAGAGTCAAACATTTTGACTTGATCAATCTTATGATCTTTCAGGTAAATATGGCAGCTTCGCAATCAGTGTCCCTCCCTTTGGCAATAAAACATAAAGACCCTTTGGTAATGGCACATGAGACTATCTCAGACTTAGCCTTTCTCTTTACCATTTGGTTAACCGAGTTGACTATGGCCGATCCCTTTCCATTGGGAAGAGAAATGCTTTTCTAGATATCCAATGCTACCATTGCCAATGTCCATTTAAGGTTTGGGAAGTTGATCTTCTAATAAAATTTGCTTTACTAGTGTTCCAAATCATTGCTGATTTCACAGCACAATGCAAGTAGATAAGATCATTAAGGGTCATGTCATAGTCTGTCTCATAGTAGTCCCAAAGAGACTCACTATGTTACTAAGAAAGTGATTGAACATCCAACTTTCACGATACTTTGACACCCAACTCTCCCGGCTTGTTAACATGTGACTTTATCTCCAAGATGTGAGCACACATAGACTATGCTTGCCAATAGGGATTGAGTGACTTTAAACTTTTCAAGAACTTGTGGGTGAGGGAGAATAATTGGAGGAGGTGGAGGAAGTGAAGCATGATGTTGAGTGACACCATCTTCAAGAGATTTGGGAAGATCATAGTTGTCTGAACCAGACATCTATAATGGGAGAAAATCAAGTTAGTTGATTCAAAATCCTTAATATAACACCCAATATGAAATATTAAGGCTAGGACCCAACACAATATTTTATAATTTGGAGGAGGGATGCCATAATCCAAGCTATACAATATTTGAAGGTAGGCGAATGACGATTCACCAATTTCCACCATGAAAAACGAAATAATTTATTAGGTTTTAATTGGATTTGAAATTCCTAGATCTTTTGAGATTCATTGAACTTTTCAATGGCATGTTTCAATCTCGAGTGTTCCCTCTCAAATTTTGTGACTGGGATGCCGAGGATCACAAAATAAGGTGTGAATAACCATACCAATCCACTTGGTACCCTTAATATTATCACCTAATCAATGTGCCGGTTAACCACACACGCTCCATTGATCTATGACAAACATTAAGTCACCCTTCGTGATCCTTACTAGTCCAAGTTAGTGTGCCGGTTAACCACACATGCTCCACCAACGACTTAGTAAGGTATAAAGTGTGAATTCCATGGGCTAACACCAAATTCACATTTTTCCTAAAGTAACTAAGATTGGGAATTAAATAAAAAATATTTAGTTACTTTATAATAATCATTATACTTTTAATGAGAATTTAAAGTCATTGTCCTACCCGTTCGGCTAACGACCCTCCACCGATCAAGCAAGCGGTGGGTGAGAGTGGACACCCATTAAGTTGCCATTTTATAGGCAACAACCTTATACCCACCTTATAGACCGGCTTCGTGAATGAGGCCTACTAACGGTAAAACGACTTGTTCTTATACATATATATAATAATTAACCATTAATGTTATAAATAGTATAAGTGTTGAATTTTAACTTTTAAAACTCTAAGGGTTTGGAATTAAAGTTTGTGTGAGACTTTACAAATTCCAAAACTTGAGGGAAAGTTTTGAACAATTCATAAACTTTTGGATATTCATAACTTATGAGTTTTAATTAAGTGTTTAAAACTTTTAATGAAGAGTCTCTTGGAAATCCATAACTTGAGGACAAGTTATGAAGTCCATAAAAGCATTTATTAGAAAAACTCTTCAAAAGTGTAACTTATGACTTCTTAAAAAACATTTAAAAGAAAAAACTTTTGGAATTCCATAACTTGAGGACAAATTATGAATTCCATTAAAAGACATTAAGATCAAGAATTAACTAACAAACAATTTGCAAATAATTCCTATGATCTAACGAAACTCATATGAACATGAACATCCACATCAACAATTTCAAGAATCATATGAACACATATAAACTTGAAATTTTGATTATAACTTTGAAATTGGTCCACCATCATCATTACCACATCAAAAACTGGTTTTATGAGTCCAAAACAGTTTAAGGTAATGATTCTAGACCAATTCCAGCACCAAAACTCAAAGATATGCTGTCTGGGGGTCCAACTCGTCAAGTGCATGAACCAACTCGCCGAGTTGGATGAATTTTGTCTTGGACTCGTCGAGTCCCTTCATGGACTTGGCGAGTCTGCTGTGCAGACAACACATAAACTTCGATTTTCAGCAATTTGCATCAAGTATTCAAGAAAACAAGCCTAGGATCTGATACCACTGTTGGGTTTTGAGCATTCTAACACTCCTATGGTGTGCATGCAACCCTATAAACCTTGGATCTATGTTTTCTTCTAAAATACATGCAAATAATAATTTCCAAGGTTTCTTCCTAACTAGCATAGCATAAGGATTATGAATCATAAACCTACTAGTAGAAATACATACCTTTTGATGGTGGTTGATTGCTTGGAGTTTGAGAGCCTAGAACCAATAATGTGAATGCCTCAAATGGAATCACAAATCACTACAAACTTTGGAAACATGAGATAATAGTATACTTTCTTATGAAATTGGCCACCACTAAGTCTCACACAACTAGAGTGTCATTTCTTGCATCATATGCTACTTTATATAGTATGCATGGTTAGGGTGAAACCCTAATAACCCATGTCTTTTCCTTTCCAAGGATCCATGGGTTAAAAGCTCCATGGATCATCCATGGACTTCCATATTAGCTTAGTCCATTAACAAATGAGTATTAGCCCACACTATATAAAATATAATAGCCCATAATTTAATCAGTCTTCTTTTTAATCTCTAAATTAATTCATAATTAATTTAAGACTAAAACTAATTAAATAACATGACTTCATATTAATATATTATAACCTATAATATATTAAAAAATCATAAGTATACAATTCTCATAAAATTATCCATAAATCGTTTGGATGAAATGCAACCCAAATGGATCATGCCGGGTTGGGTCAATTATGTACCAAATAAGTTATGGACTTAGACACCTTATCCAACAGACTCCCACTTGGATAAGTCTAATAAATATATTTGCGTATGCTACTTCAGGAACCAACCAGCAATCGTAGTTCTCAAAAACTCTGTTGAACTATGAAGTGCCATTTTAGATAAGTGATCATATAATCCTCTGTTCTCATGATATCAGCCGGACAAATACATGGACCAACGTCGTACTTATTGTCCAGCAGTTTGTTTCCCGATTTTCGATTTGTTTGACAAAGAACTTAATCGAACACATCAATTTAGTTCTGACCGGCCGGTACATAGGTCACAACAAAATCATCGAGGGGCCCAGATATCGCTTGTATTTCTAGAAGGAACAGATACACTTCGACTCATATGCTTGTTCTACTGCTTGTTGAATTGTACACAAAGGCACATTTTATAACATCAAGTTACTGATGCGTTTACGTGCAATCAATGCACAACCAACTCATAGGTAACAACTCATATCTCTAGGTTTGAAGATTTATATGATATTACCGTCTCACGATCACTCGTGATAAATTCCATGAAGTGATACAAGTGAGCGTGGGTTTATTCCAATACTCATAACTTATGAGCACTCATGAATGTTGTAGCAACCATTGCTATGACTAAACCCATTTAGACATCTACAAACTCGATTCATGATAGTCTTGATTCATACCTACTTCCAACATATGAACGACTGTGGAGTGTTTAAATAACTTAGTCATTCGGAAAGAATAACCTAGCTATTTTGGAAGTCAAAACATGCAAAGTGAAACACAATAATAATCGAATCCAATATGGTCTCAGAACCCTTTTGAATATAAATAGAACCACCTTTTATTTATCACCATATTGATTACACATTATTCATTGTATAATGTTTCAAACAATCAACTTAAGACTTTAATAAAAACAACAGTCGTCCCATGCTCCTGGCATGTACACTTTGTGTTTCTAAACAATAGTTATGCCATACTCCAAGTATGCACACTATGTTTGTCTATGATCCTTACCTTGTGATGTAGATCAATTGAACATGATTCCAATGATACTCATTTCACAATCCCAAATTGTTATTGTAAATGTGAGAATCCCCGATTCCTATCATTTACCAAAAATCTGTTAGATTTTAAACTTTTATGCAATGTTCCTCTTGTAATGATTATTCACAAAGTCACCAAAACCTTGTCACCAGTCATTACAGAGTATTCCAAATAAGGTCAACTTCTATGGAACGGAAGTCTCATATTCAAAGTACATTGCTTTGAACATCCTTCTTGCATTAAGGTTTTCTAAATTTACATAGATTGAATAACTTCCACCTATGGAGACATTTCCATAGTCCCATTTTGACTATCACTTCCGAACAAGAGTTACTTCTTTTCAGAACATGTCAATACGGTCCTTTCCGACAACTTACATCATATTTCCAACTTTGTGACAACCCGATATTTCGAGACAATGAAATGTAAGATCAGTCAAATATAGGTAAAAATTGAACTTTCCTAAAATCTTATTTGGGTTAAATAATGTGGTAGGAATCGTATCAAGGTTTTCGTGCATATAAAGAACACTAAAATCCGAGTTATAACGAAGAAGTTACGACCAATATAAGATTCGCAGCGAAAATCGGCAACACTGATAGACGTAAAATGCGAAGTTTCAATACAATAATTTTTAGCCTTAGGTATCTAAATGAAAGTTTTAGATATCATTAAACCGTAAACGTACATAAAAAGAACGTCCAAATCTGACTTCGTATGAGGAAGTTATGATTTTTGGAAGTTTCAGACATAGCAGTACTCAGCTAAAAACTCGAAATCGAGATCGAGCGGATTTCTACCAACATGACCTACACGAAAATCGAAGATCTTATCAATGGTATTACAACGGTAAAAAGTCTGGCGAAAACAAATAGCGGATAAAGGAGTTATGAATTTTTAACGAACTTTTCCTGTCCCGGCCTATTAAAAATATAGTATTAAAAATAAATTCAAAATTAGCCGACGAAGTTTAAACGAAAGTTGTAGATCGTAGTCTCACCTACGCGTGGATATAAAGAATGTTGAAAACGGAGTTCGTATGACGAAGATATGAATTTTTGAAGTTTATTAATAATTAAAATATTTAATTTAATTAAAATCCGGTATTATCCGAAGGAGGAGTCATCGGACCAATCTAGGTTACGCCCAGCGTACCCTCGTATGCCCGGCGTACTTGGATGCTAGGCTTCGGTTCGTCCACGTCGCTCCGATGCTTCGACCGAGGATGCGGTCAGCCATGACGCCTCGTACGCCCCACGTACAAGCGTACGCCCAGCGTACACGAGGCTTCCAGCCTCTATAAAAAGGATGCGAGGATGCCGGCCATTCTTGCTAATTTCCTTCCCTTCTCGTGCCGAAGCTCTGCGTTTCAACCCTCGGAGTCATTCCAAAGTCCCGGTTTACATATCCAAGCTCGGAAGGAAGTTTTACGCTCCCGAGATTCCCGAGAATCTTGAGAGATCTGCTCTCTCGAGTAGAAGTTCTGCTCGGTTTTCGTCGCGCTTTCTTCAATCAATCAAGTGAGTTCATACCCCTATAAACTACACTTTTAAATGTTTTATAAATACTTTTATATTCTTTTAAGGGGGGAATACAAGTAAAATACCCGATTATTATCGTGTGTTATATAATAAAGTTTCATTATACGCTTTTTATCAACGGAATAATATATGATTTATAACAATTATAGGGAAACTTTCATATGAAAAATATATCACGATAACATCATAACTTTTGAGATGAAAAGTGTTGTTTTATATAGATATAAATCAAACACTTTGCTTATACGGTATGTATATGTGTCCATCTTTGGTACTACAAACATACGATTATTTTGGCACGAAAAACATCAATCTTTTGCGATACTTGCTGTTAATAAATCAATCATATGGGATTTATAACTAGTATACAAATGGATTTACTACAGGTTTAGCAGTTTTACTAAACATATTACTTCAAATGACTTTCTTAAACGTTTTTACATGATTAAAGCTCTTTATCAAACTGTCTTACACACTGTAAGCTTCCTTTCAAACTCGGTTACAAAGGTGTTTTCAAACAGTGGTTTTTCGTGTACTTAAACTGTCTTATCAAAACAAAATACTTTCGATCGTTTTATAAAATGACATCAAGTCACAAATTCTTTATTAGACTTCTCAACGGTTTTACAAAACTTCTTTTATGTTTTTATATTATAAATTGCATGCCTCTATATGTATAGTTATATAAGAAATGTTTAAAAGACTTAGGAAGGCTATCCACCCTATTTCCTTTTCCTCAATTTGGATGTGGTCTGGTGGGATATCGGGTACCCGTCCGAAGGTCGTTTAAATATTAGTTATATATTATGTGTACATATATAGTCATAAATGTTCCATCAGTTAATTCTGTTCTGACGCTCTTGGGTAGCAAGGGTGTATAAATCTACTTGGATACTCATCAATTACATTCTAGTAACCTATTATAGGAATAGTTTAGGGGATACAAAACATTATCACTATTACAAAAAATTACACCAGAGTCAGTTCATTCATAAGTCTAGACTACATGCTATATGAAAGGATACTCTTACAGAGATTCCTCTTACATGGATATATTTATAGGGATACTCTTACATAGATATGCTTACATGAGTACGTTTACATGAATACTTTTACATGAATACTTTTACATGAATACTTACACATGAATACTTTTACATAGATATTATATGGCAAATTACTATTACATATTATACGTCTAGGTACTGTTATATAGTTCTCCTTTCTATCTTTACCTTGTGATACAATCACATCATCGACGAGATAGATTGGACTTTATATCCTAGTACCAAAGGATACTTTACGGGATTAACCATTCCTAGAATCTCTGTTAGCTACAGATGTAAATGCACATCTACGGATGTCTTCGGTTGATACCATTACAGGTATACTTTAAGGGATTAACTATTCCTACACCCAGCTGTTAGCAACAGAGGTAAATGTACATCTACGGATGTCTAAAGTTAACACTGTTAGTTATCCTAGTATAAAGGGATAATACGTAAGTTAGTTATATTATTACCATTATCTTGTGACTCATCCACATAACCAATGAGGTGAATTGTATTTGGGTATCCTAGTACCAAAGGATACAATTTCATATATTAATAATAATTGTCAAAACAGTCGGGTCTTGGTAGAAGACTACTTTCAAAACAACTAGGTCTTGGTAGAAGACTACTTTCAAAACAGTCGGGTCTTGGTAGAAGACTACTTTCAAAACAACTAGGTCTTGGTAGAAGATTTCATCTATACTAATAGGAATCATAGGGATTTCTAGGGTTTACCAAACAGTTTTGATTACTTACAAACATTTCCACATTTATACGAACTTTCTTTCAGAACAATATCAAGTCTTTCATTACAAGTTTTACAAATCAAAAAACACATTAATACTTATGAATTCACCAGATTTTTTGGCTGATACTCGCTTTCAAAATAACTTGTATTTTCAGGTCGCAAATAGACAGGTACGACGACCAGGTTTTGTGAAGACGGAGCAGTGCAGACTCGTCTTATTTTCTGATTATACATTTTATTGTTGTATATTATGAAAGAACACACATGTACTTGAAACTTATACTATTAATGCAATTGATGATGTTGTTGCTTGTTTACTACTTTACATTGTTGTGATACATTACATGATGTCCTCCGCCCCAGAACGTTTCCGTTGTTCTCGGTTTTAGGGTGTGACAAACTTTCCCTGAGCAACCAATCTTTGGCGATCCTCAGATTGTCCTCGACAATTGCTTAATCACTTTAGTCATATCCAGTTCTAGACTTTTCCCTTCTCAATGCCTTAAGCATTTGGAAAATTTAGAAAAGATGAATATTATAGCACATGCAATCGATCCTATATCTGAAGCATATGGGACACGATTCATGATGTTTGACATAAAGACATGATACTAGACCAGTCTTTTGCTACAATATTTTTTATTTGCCATGTTTTCAAAATTTAACTACGAAGAGAGATGCCGTAATCATAATCGAATTTTTAAAACGCAATATATATAGAATTTCTTCAAGTTGAACCATTCCAACATAAAATTCATATACATATATATATATATATATATATATATATATATATATATATATATATATATATATATATATATATATATATATATATATATATATATATATATATATATATATTTTTGACTAAAGATTATTAAAATCTCAATCTAGGCTTTAGAATTGAAATGAAGTATAGTTTCCTCTCCCTTAATTATAGCAAAACAACTTTTCAACCCCTGCAACTTCACGAATTGAAACTTTGTTTTCTATAATTAACATTGCTAACTTGCAACACTAAACGTAATAATCATGCTCCCACTAACATGATGATTATCAGCATAACACTTATGCTCCCACTAGCTCTGACATATTTCCAGAAATCTGCTGGACTTCTGAAATTTAGATTCATGAAAAAGGGATACCGTAATCATAGTCTTAATTGTTTAGACCGTTGCCATTTCTCACAAGTCCATGTTAGTGTGCCGTTGAACCACACACGCTCCACTAACGACTTTTGAAAATGAAAATAACACAATTGATATCTACGTAAAATCTACTTAGTGAAAGCGTTTCCTCACCATCATTTTCATGAATCGGAGAGAAACCCTATGACACTTAGATTTTATAGTGTATGAGTTCCTATCCATGTGAATTTGTCAAAACCATAATCACAAGATAAGGTTAGTGACAAATTCAGCCTTACATGGATTAAACTTGTTCAATCTTAGTTTCTTGTCACCTTGGTAGCACAAGGCCCACCAATGCTTCCAAGTTGAACTCTGATAACTCACATGAAAATTCAACTTATTTGAAGTAGGTACAGAAATAAGAATTATGTCAACACGATAGGTTGCAAACCTTAAGTCGTGTGCTAGTGATAAATTACAGGTTTTTACTCTTGATTAAATCTTGAAACTCTTTCAGGATCTTTAAGGCTCCCACTGTCCCCTTAACATATAAGTTTCCCCAGTCAAGAACCATTCCTTGACAAAACAAATATTCAAGGGATAGTACAGATTCTTATCAAGACTATCACTTCACACAATTGGTTTTAGTTGGTCTTTGTCTCATCCAAGACATCACAACTTACCAATCTCAAATGTACAAGAGTAGAAAACATTTTACTCTTACATTTGACTAGTGTTAATAAATCTTCCTTTATGTCACTCAAGGTTACAATCTTGGAGTATGACTCTAAGAATTGTTTTGGAATGAAGTATGACTTATCTTCTTGATTTTAACCAATCCAACAATTCATGAGGCCTCTACTACCATTCACACCTACTCATACTCGTCCCAAGTATTGCCCCGCTGTTTCCCAAGTCACCATGCAGCAAATCACACAATCATTCAACACATCAGATAACAAAATGAAGGTTTTATTTTATTACTTGAAACGATTACATGGGTGTTCAAGTTCACCCTAGATTATGCCTCTAATAGGCTACATCATGTGACACTATCTATATGGCTTCTTCATAACTCGATCTCTACATATCCATCCTTACTCCTGATTCCTTGCATCATCAGCTGCTTCGTCAAGGATCATTTGAAATGCTCTTGCCTTTGGTTTTGGCGGCACATTTGGCTTTGTAGCCCCTTCTCTCTTTGGGAAATCTTGCTTGAAGTTCCCTTCCTCGTTACATTCATAACACACCCTTTTTTTGAATTTACACTCGTTGGCATAATGCCCATACTTCCCACACTTGAAACAAGTCACCTCCTCACCGCATTTTCCAGAGTGTTTCTTTTTGCATGTCTTGCACCATCTTTCTTCATTCCCTCCTCTTCTAAACTTCCTTGTACTGGACTTGCTTCTCTCATCAGGCTTAGCAGAGCCCTCAAACTTTTTCTTTTCGCCAACCTCAATCTTGTTGGCAGCTCTTCCCTTCATCATCTCCTCAACCGACTTGGCAACCCAGATAGCTGCCTTCAAAGTAGGTGCCTGACACACTAGCACCGCGTACACCGATGGGAGTCCTTTTGCATACTTGTCAACTTTCATCAGCTCATCCGGAACAAGACGTAAGGCGAACTCCATCTTCTCTGTGAAGTTGTTTGTGTATTCATCAACAGGCATGCTTCCTTTCTTCAAGGTAAGGAATTGGTTTTCTAGCTCGAGCAGATTTTGGACTGAGCAGTACCTACGTTTGAATTGCACCAGAAATTCTGCCCATGTCAGTTGCAGGGGCTTGTTGGGGCTTAAGGTCTTCCCCAAGGTATTCCACCAACGTACAACGCCTCCTCGAAACTGACGCACTGCAAACGTGGTCTGTAGCTTTCCTCTGCAACCGCATGTCATGAAAGCTAACTCCATCTCCGAGATCCAATCCATGACCCCGATTGGATCTTCCTTTCCCGTGAAAGTCGATGGCTTGCAAGTCAGAAAATCCTTGTACTTGCATCCATTCCTCTCGACTTCGTCACCCTGGTTGTTTTGTTGAACTATTGGTGGGTTGGCTTGACCAACAGTCCCACTGTAGTTTCCCTCCTCAGTCTGCCCTTCGTTCAACTCGGGCCGTTCGATCTGAATAGTCGCTTCCTCTCGATTTTTCTGGAGCAAACATCTGGTTTCCTCCATTTAATGATCCAACATCGCCTGGATCATTGCTTGCACTCCGGCCATCGTTATTGGCTCAGTAGCGGCTACCACAACCGGTATTTGCTCAATCACTGGGGGCTGGTTTCGGTTCCCATTTGCATTTACGTTTCCGCTACGGGTTCTTGCCATCTTGATCTATACACCAAATAAGGTGAATCTAGATCTTTACTTAGGATTGACCATTAAATCATCCTTATCACTCCGAAACGCTTATATGCTAGTTCTAATATCGTAGTTAAACGCTTAGAATACTAAACACGTAAGGTTTCCAGATCCGGTCGGCAACAGACCATAGATCCGAACAAATAACAGCATATCAGGCACAAGTATTTAGCACATAAAAGCATTTTAGGCACAATTACTAAAATAATCTAGTGCTCACACCTCACAATCATCGCTTAGCAATCTAAGTTTAAGTCTAGAAATAAATCCATATTCCTAGTTCACTTAAATTAATGCTCTGATACCAACTGTGACATCCCCAAAATCACGGCCAGAAAAGACCGGTTTGTTTATGCTTTGTTTAAAAATCAGAGTAACATTTTAAATAAAAGTGTTGCGGAATTTGTCCCAAAACAAAATATGATAAAGATTTATCAAAATCATTTACATAGAAATGTATTTCATTAAAAGACTTGGTATGTCATGTTCATATAGATCAAAAGCATAAACAGTACAATATAAGCCTTACTACATTATTTCTTATCTACAGGCCTATATCCGTAATCCCTCGTCCAAACATCATATCTATGCTCAAGCTCCACTACATGTAATACATAAAACTGAGTGGGTCAGGCTTGGGAGCCTGGTGAGCACATAGGGTTTTCAACCCACAATAAATAAGTTTATTAACTTCATTAAATTAAACAAACCCGATTACCCGTTCTCGTTATCCTCACATTACGTCCCTAAGCATCTATCATAAGGGACCTATCCTAAGGATTATCATCGGGATGGACACTACTGCTAAGGGGATTCCTCAGCAACAAATGTCCTTAAGGCAACCATGTGGGGGATGGAGTACATCTGGTGAGCACACAGTTCAAATAAATACACAGTTCGAATAAACACCTATAAGTTGCGAGCCTGCTAGTGTTCCACTGGACTGTCTAGAATAGTCCGTGGTCGTCATCTATACTTCGCTAGATGACTGGATCATCAATAACATCTATAACGAGGCCTCTCATTATTTTATTTTGTCACACAGCAACTATTACATCTACCCATGTTTTACCCAACACATTTTGTAGATATAAAATACATATACAATTTAAATCATTGAAAACATGTATAAAACGTTCATCCTGCATAGATAGCAAGTATTCAGATAATATGCACAAATAGCAGGTAATTTATATAAAATACTTCATATCTATGTGTAAGCTGAAAGTAACTATGCACTCACCTGAAAGGTGGTGACTCAGCACTCGGACAGCGCTTCGATACTCTCACAACGATTTTCCTTCGATAAAGCCTAGTATCGATACCACTAGGGTTTAGTCTAATGATAACCGCGACAAATTAATTGTATGACTATTATTATTATTATATAAGCGTTAATAACACTCAATATAACTCATAATAATAGCCCAAATAATTATTTTAAGGACCTAATAACATTCCTATATTAACACATAAGCTAAACTAAAGATAGGATAGGTACAACTCACTTACAACGGGTTTTTCTCGAAAACCAGACTTTGCTGGAGCAGCGTTCCCGAGCTGAAAGGCTCTTTTCTCCGGACTCTGGGAGCCTCAGGGCTTCCTTCGGGTGCTAGGGGGTTTACCTAGGCTTTTAGGGGGGTTAGGGAGATTAGAGAGAGAGTTTAGAGAGAGAAAGAAGAGGGTTGAGGGGTGAGGAAGAGGCTAGACCCGACACCTCTATTTATAGTGGAGAAATCTGATGGAATCGCCGAGTCTGAGTCATGACTCGCCGAGTTGGTGCATGTGGCAACCTTCTGGTGGTGCCACGTGTCCAATTCTGGTGGTGCCACGTCACTCCCTATCGCGTATCAGCCTTTAAACTTAGAAAAATCATAACTTTCGCATACGAGTTCCGTTTTCGACGTTCTTTATATCCACGCGTAGGTAAAATCAAGATCTACAACTTTCGTTTAGACTCCGTCGGCTAATTCTCGACCGATCTCAAATTTAACAGTAGGAGGTGTTTAGACTGTTAAATGATCGCGAAGAATTCATAACTCCTTCATACGGACTCCGTTTTCGTCTGTCTTTTTACCGTTGAGTTCCTATTAATGAGATATTCAAATCTCATTTAGGTCGGGTAAGCCAAAAACCGCTCGAACTCAAATTCGAGTTTCGGGCCGTGCACTGCTAGGCCCAATCTTAGAAAAATCATAACTTCCTCATACGAAGTCAGATTTGGGAGTTCTTTTTATCAACGCTCTTAGTTTGACATAGTCTACGAATTTCATTTAGATCACTAAGGCTAAAAAGTCTTCCATCGTAAATTCACTATTTACGCTTCCCAGTGTCGTGCCGGTTCCGTCGCGAAACTTCAACGGGCCATAACTTCTTCGTTATAACTCGGATTTCGGCGTTCTTTATATGTACGGAAACCTTGTGACATATTATAAAACTTGGTTAAGATGATTTATTCTAAATAATCTTTTGCCGAAAAGTAATTTTCGACCCCTATTGCCTCTAAATTAACTAGCCAGGATCTGCGGGCGTTACATAATATTTTAAAGGAGAAATCATATTGTTTAATTAATATTAGTCAAGAATTAATAAGAATTAAGTTTGTGACTAAAAGAGATTAATTAAACTTTAGGGACTGGAATTGTAATTATAAGATAATTGCAATTGGGCTATGGATTACCTTATTATATAAGGTTGGACGAATTCTATGGGAAACCCATAAGAAATCGTCCAAAGGCCTTAAATAAAGTAGTCCATAAGTTGCTTAGGGCTTAAGCATCCAAATTAGGGTTTCCTTGTTAGATAACCCTAATAGCCTTACTATATATAGAACCATTAAACCCCAAAAACGTGGTCAACTTGTTCGCTTGGGTTTTGGAGGGTTTTGGGCAACCTCATTCTCTTCTCCTATTCATCCTCTTGCTCTTGGTGTTTGTGAACCATTAGAGGAGTGACATTTGTGACTCTAAGCTTTCTGAAGTCAATACAAGAAGGATTTGAGATTGTTATTGTTACATAACAATCAAGGTAATATCTTAAACCTAATTATATGTTAATATCAATTTCCATATGCTAGAATTAGGGTTTATAGTCTTGGATAACTTTCATGTACAATAGTGAAACCTAGATCCAAGCATTAGGGTTTGTATGAGCACATAGGATGTTCTTATGACCAAAACCCATCATCACCGTGGTTACTGGTATGTTTCTCTTAAATAACTCATACGCATGTATATTTTTCGATAGTGGTGCAAAGAAAAGTTTCGTGAGCCACCAGTTTAAACACATACTCAAACAGAAACCACAATCGCTAAATGAAGCGTTCACCGTTGAAATGTCCAATGGAAAAACAGAAAGCACTAAAGATATATTCATAGGATGAATACTAACCCTGAGCAATCATTCTTTCCAAATCGACCTAATGTCGATCACAATAAGTAGCTTTAACATTATCATTGGCATGGATTGGTTAAGTCCTCTCCATGTTGATATCCTATGTTACGAAAAGGTCGTTCGCCTTAACCTACCAAATAACAAAACCCTCATCATTTATGGTGACAAAACCGACATAACCTACAAATCATCTCTTGTATCAAGGCACGGAGTTATCTGCACAAGGAATACTACGCCTTCTTAGCCCACGTGGTGGATGAGAAACGAGAGGTGAAAGACATCAAGGATATTCCCGAAGTTTGTAACTTTCTTGATGTATTCCCAGAAGACCTTCCGGTAATACCCCCTATATACCAGGTCGAGTTCAATATCGACTTAATTCCTGGAGCCACCCCCATAGCCAAATCCCCATACCACTTAGCACCAGATGAAATGTAAGAACTGTCTAGTCAACTGAACGAACTGTTAAGCAAAGGATTCATCCGATTGAGCTTCTAATGCAAATTCATACTTGGGTAGCCACGATGTTAATAAAGCAAGGATCTGGAAATTATATTCCAGAAGGGTAAAAGGGTCAAGTGAGAAAAGTGGATGATTAGTTGGAGGAGTGAGAATGTAAGAATAAATAAAGCAGGAGGATTTTGTTAGTGGTCATTCTGTTATTTTGTATGCTTGATTGTGCTGGCTCCACACTCTTGTGTGTGTGAGAGAGGAACATTTTCACTGGTTATGTTATTTTTTTTGCATTTGGTTATCAAGACATTCTTTCCTCCATTGTTATTGTGTCGTATTCACTATTACATTGCTTCATCCCTAATTTGTTAATACTAATCAACTTCTCACCTTGGGGAGCATCGGTCCTGTTCATGAAAAAGAAGGACGAATCTTTCCGCATGTGCATAGACTATCGAGAACTGAACAGGCTCACTATCAAGAACCATAATACCCTACCTCGAATCGACGACTTATTTGATCAACTGAAAGGATCGAGCTACTTCTCAAAGATTGATCTAAGGTCGGGGTACCATCATCTACGAATTCAGGAGGATGATATTCCTAAGACGGCATTTAGAACTCACTATGGTCACTACGAGTTTGTAGTGATGCCCTTTGGGTTGACTAATGCGCCTGCAGTGTTCATGGAATTAATGAACCGAGTGTGCCGACCTTACCTGTATAAATTTGTGATAGTATTCATCGATGGCATAGTAATATATTCACGAAACAAGGAGGAACATGGTCATCACCTACAAAAGGTATTGGAGAAGTTAAGGGTAGAAAAGCTATACACAGAGTTCTTGAAATGTGAGTTCTGGATCCGAAGAGTAGATTTCTTGGGATATGTAGTCAGTGAGGAAGGGATACACGTGGACCCTTCCAATGTTAAGGCGATTGAAAACTGGGCAACACCAAGAACTCCGATGGAGATACGCCAGGTTTTTGGGCCTTGTTGGATGCTACCGAAGATTCATACAAAACTTCTCTAAGATTGCAAAGCCACTCACTACCTTGACTTAGTAGGGAGTGCCATTCAGCTGGGGGAATAAACAAGAGGCTGCCTTCCAAATGCTTAAACAAGCCCTGTGCAGTGGTCCTATATTTTCCCTCCTAGAAGGGAGCAAAGACTTGGTGGTCTACTGTGATGCTTCCAAGAAGGGCCTAGCATGTGTACTTATGCAAATAGGAAAGGTCACCGCCTATGCCTCGAGACAACTCAAGACTCATGAGGTCAATTACACCATGCATGACTTCGTATTAGGAGTCATGGTGTTTGCCCTGAAAATCTGGAGACACTATTTGTACGGTACCAAATGCATCATCTTCACAGATCATAAGAGTCTACATCACATCCTTAATCAAAAGGGAGCTCAACATGAGACAACAACGATTGGTGGAACTGCTAAATGACTACGAATGTGAAATTCATTATCATCCGGGAAAGGCCAATGTAGTAGCAGACGCCCTAATTCGGAAAGAATACTCGAGCCGCCGAGTAAAATCATTGACCATGACCATCGATTTACACTTGTCCACACAGATCAAGGAGGTGCAACTAGAAGCCTTGAAACCTGAAAACGTCGCAGGTGAGGCATTGCGGGGAATGGATAAAAACCTTGAAGTTAAGGATGATGGAGTTTATTATCTCATGAATCGAATCTGGACACTAAAATTTGGCGGGTACAGTGACGTTGTCATGAACGAGGCTCACAGGACCAAATACTCTATTCATCCGGTTTAGAAAAGATGTATCTGGACCTTAAGAAACTTTATTGGTGGCCAAGCATGAAGCCAATGATCGGTACCTATGTAGGCATGTGTTTGACTTGTGCCAAGGTTAAGGTAGAATATCAAAACCCCTCGGTTTTGCTTCAACAACCGAATATACCCGAGTGGAAGTGGGAGCGGATAACCATGGACTTCATAACCAAGTTGCCCAAGACAATGGGTGGACTTGACACCATCTGGGAGATCGTTGACAGGTTAACCAAATCCGCACACTTCCTACCAATAAAAGAGATTGTCAAGATGGAGAAGCTAACAAGGATGTACATCAAGGAGACTGTAAAATTGCGTGGAGTGCCAATATCCATCATCTTCAACAGAGATAGTAGATTCACCTCACTATTTTGGCAGTCACTACAAGAGTCCTTGGGGACCAAACTCTACATGAGTATAACTTATCACCCTCAAACTGATGGCCAAAGCAAGAGAACCATACAAATGTTATAAGACATGTTGATAGCTTGTGTGATAGACTTTGGTAAACCCTGGGATACCTATTTACCGCTCATCAAGTTCTCATACAATAACAACTATCATACTAGCATCAAAGTCGTGCCATTCGAAGCCCTTTATGGGCACAAGTGTAGATCACCTCTGTGCTGGGCTGAAGTGGGTGACACTCAGCTAGCAAGAGTACAAGTGCCTAATAGCACCCTCACCGGCCCAGAGATCATACGGGAAACTATGGAGAAGATCGTTCAGATCCGTGAACGAATAAAGGCCTGCCAGGATTGGCAAAAAAGCTATGATGATAAGCGATGAAAACCCTTGGAGTTCCAGGTTCTATTAAAGGTATCACCCTGGAATGGATGATACATTTTGGCAAACGTGGAAATCTAAACCCAAGGTATATTGGGCCATTCAAGATCCTTGCTAGAATCGGCCTAGTGGCTTACAAACATTGACTACCACAAGAACTTAGTAACATACACCCTACCTTCCATGTGTCCAACTTGAAGAAGTTTCCGTTCGATGAGACTCTTGTAATCCCACTCGACGAAATCAAGGTAAACGAGAGTCTACACTTCGTAGAGGAACCTTTAGAAATCATGGTCAGGGAGATCAAAAGAACGAAAAAAAGCCGCATACCCATAGTGAAGGTCCGATGGAACGCCAAGCGAGGACCTGAATTCAGTTGGTAATGGGAAGATCAAATGAAACATAAATACCCACAAATTTTCCTCTAGTTTGCAAGAACTCATCCAAGATGCAAATTTCGGGATGAAATTCCCTCTAACGGGGGGATGATGTGACAACTGGCAAATTTTGTGTCAACCAAGGTTTAAAATGTATTTATGTATTAGTACAACCACATCATAACTTTGTTGCAATAAATCTTTGAAAGCCAAAAGACATCAACTGTCTAAGTAAATATGTATACATACTTTGAAAACCATGTGCGTAATGAGTCTTTGAAAGTCAACAAGTTAGAACCAATCATAAATTACACTTTTCCTTAGGGTTTCCGGCCTAGTACCCCACCAACCAAGTGATTTCGGTTTACCTAGGACTGAAATCACCCTTTAGTGGGTAGCACCCAAAGCCGAAATCACATGAAACCACTAGGACCGAAATCATGATAAGGACCCAAATCCCATGCCAAAACTGAAATCACCCTTTAGTGGGTGATGCCATGGCCGAAATCTTAGCTAGGCCGAAATCACACTTGGTTAAAGTCATGCCTAGGATCGAAATCACAAGTGATTTCGGTCATACTAAGGAGTTTTCAGTGGGTTTTCGGCTGGAAAAGAAGATAAGGGAAGTTGACTTTGTGACTTGATGTTCACCATTTTCTAATGCAAAATAATACCCAACATGTATCAATGTTATTAACCAACAATTAACTAGACAAATATCCCATCACCATTTTCTTCTTATCCTTGGGCCGAAATCACCCCCTCAAATCATCCACCATTCACATACTACTTCCTGTTAACTCCACTCACTCTCAAAGAATCATGTCTAGATCTTCCAAGTTCAAATTCTCCAAGCTTGTTATTAGAATCTTGGTAAGCTTTTCTTGTTAACCTTGTGTTTTTATACACTATCATGTTAGTTTCATCTTATTTACACATATTATTATGTGTTAAAAATATTAGTGTAATATCACCTTCAAAGAGTTCATCAACCCCATTCACGTGTTTTAGGCTTGAAGGTATTCACATCAACTATTCAAACAACCCACAACCACACTCAAGGTGAGTTCGTACCCCCATATTTTCGAGTTTTCATGGTTTTTTTTTTTTTTTTTTTTTTTTTTTTTTTTTTGGGGGGGGGGGGGAGGGGGAATACAAGTAAGTTTAGTTTTTACACAAATACTTGCACATATCATCTCTATGATAAATATAAAGCGTTATTTGTATGAAATATGGTTACTATTTGTTTGTAGACAATTATTTGTGATCTATTAGCTTTGAAATGCAAAACTAACAAAACAAACCATTAATTTTCGTTATCTAATCCCAAGGAAGGTTATTATTTGGAAAATACAAATATTTTTGGGACTTTTTTCCAACATGTAGCTTTTCTAACAAAAAGGGTTACAATCTAAATATTTCACCATTTTGTGGGTTACAACCCAAAAATATGATGCTTGACCTTACATTTTGAAACTAGACAAGATAATTACTATGTATTTATAATTTTATATAAATGATTATATAAATGTTCTTGAAAAGAAACATGATAAACTATAATTGGTAGAGTTTGGGAATCACAAACCCCACATTTTCATTTCAGAAGAAACATATAATTAATTAAAGGTATAGTTATTTCATCTACAAGAAAAGGAAGTTTCCAGTTCACGTAAATTGGTTGATATTGGTTGTGAGACATTTGGCTTCATCGTACCTGCAGTAGTACACATTAAGTCTTGCATTATAACCAGAGTCTCTTGTAGGGAGAACGTGACACTTGTGTATAGATCTATATTTGATTGACAACCCCGCACCTCAGTTGTTAGCTACAGTTAGACCGACCTGTCTTGGGTGACAAATGTCATAACAGTTCTGACGTCTGAAAAACATCATAGCAGGCTAACTAGTCGCACTAGTATGATTATAATAACTCACATAGGTTATTAAAAAAACATTTGGTTTACGGGTTAACATACATTCATGTAGTTTTATATAAAGATAAAACTTCGTAATACCATTTTTCAGTACAACATTACTTACATTTTAGTCTTGGGATTTAAGACTTACAACTCATTTTAAAAGAAAATATTGGATTTTCTGGGAGTATACACCATCATTTTACATGAAACAGTTACAAAATATTTCTCATGCAAAACGCTTATGAACTCACCAACTTAATTGTTGAAACTTTTCAAAATCACTTGTATTCTCAGGAAATCAGTAAACAGGCAACAAAGAGTTTTTGGAGGATGGGATATCATCGCATCTTCTTATTTATTTTTGTCATATGCGTTTGATATCATTTAAACAATGTTTTAAGCACAATGTGATCTCATTAAATATTAAATACAATGGTTGTAATGCTTTGATCCCTATTATTCAATTGTTATGATACTATACATGAATTCATATGCCCCCAGACGTTTATGCTATTCTGGTTTGTGGTGTGATACACGTACACTGAAGTTTAAGGATATATGAGCATGTTGTGAACCAGAGATCCTAGAGAAGAAGGGCCCCATTAAACAGGTGATGGATTACAAGCATTGATAGTGCCTAAATGATGAGCTGAATCCCTGAGGGGTCGAAGGTAAGGTTTGCTGCTTGTTTGTTGAGGGATCGAGCTTGAGATTTATGGGAGGAGGTCAGACATGATCTAGGAGAACCAACTATAGAGGCCATAATTTGGCCTGATTTTGTGACCCGATTCAGATTAAATCTTTCACCAACTATTGAGGTGCAATAAATTTTGAGGGAGTTTTAGGATCTCAAGCAGACGATGGAAACAGTGGTGGAGATCACCGTTAAGTTAAGGGAGATGACACTTTTGGTTCCACAATATGTTGTAGATGAGAAGACCTAGAAGACTAATTATCATGACATATTGAGAGATGATATCAGGGAGTTTCTAGTATGCCCAAGAGTCATTATAGAATGATATTGCTAATAATATATGATCCTATAGGGTCACACCATATAGCAAGTTATTCCCAATTGATTATTTATTAGTATAATTTGATTATTAATAAATATATCAACACTTGTATTTAATTGGGAAATTATTATTTCATGAAAGTAATATTTTACTAATTGGGAATTTATTATTTGTGGAAATAATATTTATTGGAGAAATAACACCTTATATAATATATCATAAAGTATGATTATTTATAAGTTATATTTATATCTTAATAAACTAGTTCAATTTATATATAAAGTAGTTTTATATAAAATAAGTTATTTATATATGATTATATATATATATATATATATATATATATATATATATATATAAAGTAGCCATGAGACAACTTTTGTCTTCATTATGGCTAGCTTTTTCGATAATTGTAAGGAGACGAAGCATATTCTTCTTTTACCATGCTTAAGACAAAGTTGTCTCTCTTTTACTTTATGGTCTACTTTCCCTTTTTGTAGAGAACTCTTATTTTAGAGTTCCATGTCACACTTCATCAACTTCCAACCTCCCATGAGGATCAAAGTATTCAAAGGTTGTTATGCTTTCCCTTCTGTGGTTGTTTTAATTTTTCTTACTCTTGCAAAATGTTCATTGGTGGGTAAAATAGTTTTAGTTTTATTCAACATTGTAAAACTTCCGTTGTCATTTTTACCGATTGTGAAACTGAATTTTTGAATATAAACCCAACAATTGGTATCAGAGCCAGGTTTGCAAGATTAGTTAGATTATTTTTTTAGGTGATGAAATCTTTGTTTTTGGAAAACATGGATGGTTTTCTCTTTGCAAGAAAAATTCATACATATTTTCTTTGACAACTTTAAAATGTTTATAATTGTTATTTTTGAACAAAAGTTAGCATGCATCTTTTTGTTCATAAAAGTTGTCTTAGAAAAACAAATTGTTGTTTTATATAATTTTGAGTATATAAATATGTATGATGTGCATAAACTTGTCATGGACCTTTGTGTTGTTGGATGTGTTGATTTATTTAAAATGGTTGTGATTATTTGTTTATTCATATGGTGTGTAATATTAAATAGATAGTTTTCATTTGTTAATTTTTATCAGTAATAGATTAGTTTTATAAATAATTTATTTTATAAAAATGTAACAAGAATGAAGATGGTCACTATTTTGAAGATCAAAAGTTTATAAAGTTGATTTTAATAAAGTTTCTCAAACTTTATAAAATTGTTTTTATAAGCTTGCTACAAGGTGTTGAAGCAAGTGGTGGCATATGAAGACTTTACAAGATAAGGATCCCTTATGTCCCTTTAGGAATGGACTTGATAATTTTGTGATGAACCAAAAAATTATTACTAGTTAATGGCTTGGTTTATGCACATATGTTATAATTGTTGTGCATGCTTGTGTTGTTTTTTGTTTATGTTATTATTATTATTATGTTATGGTTGACAAAATTTTCAAATGCAAAATAGTATTTGAACATAAATAAACATCACAAGGAGTTTGATTTTGAATGAAATTTACCTTTTAACATAAGATGCTAAAAATAGTTTTACAGTAAAACAAGCTTTATCATTAAAACTAGTAACCGGTAAAAATTTTGGATTAAAATTGTATAAGTTTAAAATTGAGATTTATAAACTCATCAAACTCCAAACCTTATTTTATAAAAGGGAGTTTTATTAAAATTTTTCCAAATGTTCTAAAGCGCTCAAACGATATAACTTAATACTATTTATTAATTTAAAACTTTGATCTCATCAATTATATAAAACCGGGATTTATATATATAACATTGTTAAAAATGTGATTTTAACATGGAATAAGTTTTTAAAGTATACCATGGTTTATTGAATGCATGAAATAACCATAATATAACATGTTTTTTAAACTATAATTATAAAAAACATCAAAGACCCCTTACAAACCTCAAATCTATGCAATCATTTTTAAAGAACACTCACACTTCTCTTGTATGCACTAGTGGGATAAAGGATACATAACCGCTTATCTTTTGATGGTCGGAGTGTTTTCACGTTTTCTATGGCCAAGTAATAGGCAGATTACAAAAGTTTTTCAAATTGGGTGATTTGATCGGAAATCTCTTATGATAAAGGGTACATAAGCAAGAGAGTTCTGAGGCATATATGGGATCAAACATGTCTAATTAAATTTGTTATTAGCGATCCCATAAATCTAGGAATTATATGGTAAGATATAAATGATAATCGATATATACCGGGTTGAATTCGGATGAATAGGATAAAAGATACCTAACCATTTATTTGTTTTGCAATTTGGATCCTAGACTTTGATAATTAATGTTTTTAGAAACTAAAAGGGTATTAATTATTAAAGATTAAATATTGAAAATACTAAATGAATTTTGTTAAAATCCAGTAGATATATAATCCACCCTCATAACCATGAATTGTCATTTCTCTTTAAATGACTTAATGAAACAATAACATTCAATAGATACAACTTTAATGAATGAGTTCATGTCTTAAGAGACAATCTCATGAGAGATGTGAAATTGTATACACTTAAAGGACCTATTCCTAAAAAAATTGCTTTGAGCAATAGACCTGAATATGATACCTAGTAAATGCATCACAGTGATGCTCAAGATGCTTCTAAAATCATACTAGGAACAATTATTCATGACTTCTAGGAAGTTTTGGATAATATATATATATATATATATATATATATATATATATATATATATATATATATATATATATATATATAGATGATAATATAACAGGTTAAGCAATATTCCAATAAATATAGTGATATTTTGTTGGAATAGTGCAAGGCTAAAAGAGTCACCTTGTATGATCTAAAAGGCCCATGTTTTATGGGATAAGTCATAGTATCAAATTAGAGTACTATATTAAAACATCAGAGTAAACATCCCATGCTAAACATCATGGTGTGTGCAATGCAGTCAACCCGAGCTCTTCCCTTTGCTACCGGAAGTACCTAAAACCAAAAACTGAAAACTGTAAGCACGAAGCTTAGTGAGTCTCCCCAAACTACCACATACCATACACATAATCACACACACACCCACACACACACATACATACACCCCCCCACACACATATATATATATATATATATATATACACACACACACACACACACACACATATATATATATATATATATATATATATATATATATATATATCATGGGCCCCGCCCCTTCATCGAGCCCCACCCAACATTGAACAATGTCCAACATCGGGCCCCGCCCGGTATTGGTCAGAGCCCGGCACCGAGTAAAGCTCGGTATAAATATAAACATGTTAACATATACAGACATAATATTCTCATAACATAGCGTATAAACATTCCTGAGGCCCCGCCCGACATTGACCAAAATCCAGAATCAGATAAACATTAATCGGGCATTGCACGACATCGGAGCGTAATCCGGAAACATATAACACAGACACATGCTAGAATTACAAAAACATCAAGCATACAAACATTCCTTGGGCACCACCCGATATCATATCGAAATCCGGAAACATATAAACATACATCGGGCACCACCCGACATCAGACCTTAGTTCGGACCATACTAACATACATATACAAACCGACATTGGTGCCTTCGACCCGTTCATACACGAGGAAACTCACCTCCTATGTCGAATGATAGGTGAAACATCTCTACCCCTGAATCAGCTCTACACACTAGCTGAATCAAAACAACCCCTTAGATACCATATATACTCATACCCTTTTTTGGGTCAACTATGATCAAAGTCAAAGTCAACGCTACGAGTTGACTCAACTCTTAGAGTTTGCTCTTAAACTCATCGAGTTCCCATGAATCACAAAAATGTGAAATTGTGCTCCAATTCGTCGAGTTCTCATTCAACTCACCGAGTTCTTCCATTAATCAAAATCGGGACTTTCGACCCATCTCGTCGAGTTCCTCTTATGAACTTGCCGAGTTCCTCATAGTTCTTAGTCTATTAAGCCCTTTCCTCAGATATAAGGTTCCAAAATATATATCTACATTGTTTCCATGGTATACATTTGTAAAATCGACAACTTGATGGCTTTGCATGCCCCAAATGGGTCCAATCTCGAGCAATAGCAACCTACTTTAATGGATATGGTCTTTTCTTGAGCATGAACGGGTTTAAGACCTTTTCTATGAATCTAAGGACCAAATAGCACTAAGAATGGAAGTTTTAGCATCAGGACTATGAAGGTTTATCATGCTCCAACAATGGGGTCAAAAAGATCCATAAAACAAGACCAAGATAGATCTAAGCCATTAAGCATAAAGTTTGAGACTTTTTACCTCAAAAAGTTGCCAAAGATGGACGAGATCCCAGATCTAGTGCTTCTCCTCAAGCTCAATGACCTTCTAGTTCTTCCAAGTCCTTCACCAAGCACAAGAACACATAAAAAGTCCACTCAAAACCGCTAATTTCTCAACAAGGAGCTCATAATATGATTTAGGGTTTAGGGAGGCTGATTAGGGGCTGGTGGGAACATTAAGTCCTTTAAATAGGGTGCAAAACCCTGGAAATTAGGGTTTCATCCCAGCCGGTGTACTCATCGAGTTGAGGCCTCTCAACTCGTCGAGTAGGTCACTTATTTACGTGGCCCTTATAATCTCTACTCGATGAGTGTGGGGCTTCCAACTTGTTGAGTTGCTCTTATAATTTGAATAAATAATAAATTAAATACATAACAGGATCCAGGCATTACAATTCTCCCCCACTTATCCCAAGCTTTGTCCTTGAAGTCTGTTGCCTCAAATAACTCTGGGTAATGTTCCCTCATCTCCTCGTCTGGCTCGCAAGTCCACTCTAAGCCCTTACGGTGCTGCTATTGCACTTTCACAAACTCTACCCTCTTATTCCCCAGCTTCTTCATCTTCCTGTCGAGAATGGCTACTTGTCTCTCGATGTAGTTCATACTGTCGTCCACCTAAATATCTCTAAAGGCACAACTACGGAGTCATCCACTAAACACTTCCGCAGTTGGGAGACATGGAAAGTGTTGTGGATCTAACTAAGCTCGGTTGGCAGATCCAGTCAACACACAACCTAGCCCACCCGTGACAAAACCCTAAACAGACCGATGTACTTGGTGTTGGGTTTTGAGCAATCTAACACTTCCTAAGTGTGCATGCAACCCTAATAAACCTTGGATCTATGTTTGTCTAAATACATGCAAAATAATAATTTTCCAAGGTTCATAACCTATCTAACATGGCATGGGGTACTTTTAAACATAAAAGAATTAGATGAGATTACATACCTTTTGATGAGTTTGATTCCTTGGAGTTTGAGAGCCAAGCACCAATAGTGTGAATGCCTCAAATGGAAATCACAAATCACCACAAACACTTGGAAAACTTTGAGAGAGTGTATACACACTTAGAAATTCAGCCACACACACACACTAGTGGCTATTTCATGCAACATAAGCATGCTTATATAGTGTGCATGGTTAGGGTGAAACCCTAATAACCAATGACCTTTTCTTTTCCAAGGATCCATGGGTTAAAAGCTCCATGGATCATCCATGGACTTCCATATAAGCCTAGCCCATTAACAAATGAGTGTTAGCCCACACCATATAAAATACAATAGCCCACAATTTAATTAGTCTTCCTTTTAATCTCTAAATTTAATTCATAATTAATTTAAGACTAAGACTAATTAAATAACATGACTTCATATTAATATATTATAACTTACAATATATTAATAAACATATGTGTATAACTCTCATAAAATTATCCATAAATAGTTCGGGTGAAGTGCAACCCAAATGGACCATGCCGGGTCGGGTCAAGTATATACCAAATAAGTTATGGACTTAGACACCTTATCCAACAGACTACCACTTGGATAAGTCTAATAACTGTATTTGCCTATATTACTTCAGGAACCAACCGGCAATCGTAGCTCTCGAAAACTCTGTTGAACTATGAAGTGCCATTTTAGATAAGTGATCATACAATCCTCTGTTCTCATGATATCAGCCGGACAAACACATGGAACTATGTCTTTCTTATTGTCTGGCATTTGTTTCTCGATTTCCGATTTGTTTGACAAAGAACTTAACTGAACACATCAATTTAGTTCTGACCGGGCCCGGTACATGGGTCAACACAAAATCATCGAGGGGCCCAGATATCGCTTCTATTTCTAAAAGGAACAGATAAACTTCGACTCATATGCTTGTTCTACTACTTGTTGAATTATACATAAAGGCACGTTTTATAACATCAAGTTACTGATGCGTTTAC